>NW_004955410.1:28058629-28076853 GCF_000276665.1 Chinchilla lanigera
TCATGAGTTCGGTTCCCGGTACCGGAGAAAAACCAAAAAAAATAAAAAATAAATAAAATGACATGTGTGGAGTTCCATGACTGGATCAATCACCACAAAAGTGGTGATTTCTTCATCCAGAAAGATGTGGATGTCTGTCTTGCAGAAACAAAGTATATAACAAACACAACAGAAATTCAACCGATTGAAAATGTCTTAATGTCTTTTGTCATTGCCCTTTAGAAAACTTATAAATACTTTCAATGTCCGGGAACATTCTAGCACTTCTACCATCATTTATTTTTCAAATGAAAGTTGGAATCTGCCCTTTTCTTTATATATTAACTTTGATTTGGCCAGGCAGGACAAAAACAATATTTGGAAGCCATTCTTATAGCTCATAAATACATAGAGAATTTTTCTTTTTAAAAATAAGACCAGGCTGGGTGTGGTAGCACACCTGTAATTCCAGTACTCGGGAGGCTGAGGCAGGAGCATCACTGCAAAATTGAAGGCCAGCCTGGGCTACATAGTGAGTTCAAGGCCAGCCTGGACTACACAGCAAGACCCTGTCTCCAAAAAAACCACCAAAAAATAATTTAATTAAAAAATAACAAGGTCTTGAGTTCAATTCCTGGTACAAAAAAAAAAAAAAAAAAAATGAGGGCTAGGGATATAGCTCAGCGGCACAAACACCTGCCTGGTAAACAATAAAAAGAAAACATTTTAACCTTGTTCAGAAGTTTTGCATTTTAGCTTTTTAAAGAATATGACACTGAAACTAATGTTAAAAGATCTTTTGTAGCAACTTTTTATATAATACTTCAATTTCTACTATAAGGATTAAATTCAAAGGTATCCACCAACTCCTACCTATTTCCCTCATGAATTTATTGATAGTAATGACACCCTATATTAATACCTTACCTTGATCATTCTTTGATACTAAACTAATATTTTCAGAGCTCTAAAACCCCATTTAGTGTCTTGCCCGATGCAGTAGCACTCCTGTAATCCCAGTACTCTGGAAAGCTGAGGCAGGAGATCGCCACAAGTTCTAAGCCAGTCCGAGCTACATGGTGAGTTCACAGTTCGCCTGTACTACACAGTGAGACTCTGTCTCAAAACACAAAACCACCTTTAGTGTCTTAATAGTCTTACTCATTTTGATGAGGAGCAGGGGAGAATCAAGAGGGAAAGGAAACAAGGGGCAGATAACTGAGGAGAAAGTTCAGCTGAGAATGGGTATTGAGAAATTCAAGAATAAAATTAGTCAATTAAGGAAGGTAAGTATGACATTCAGGATCCATTCCACCAACCTAACAAGGCCTTCTTGGCATTTTAGTAATTTTGTTGTTTTTTTTTTTTTTTTTTTTTTTTTTTTCTCCGGTACGGGGAACTGAACTCACGACCTTGCACTTGCCAGGCAGGCGCTTTGCCGCTGAGCTAAATCCCCAGCCCCTTCTTGGCATTTTAGTAACAGTCTTTGGGTAGTTCCCAAGATGGAAACACTTTAAAGAGAATTTACCTTTCCAGCAAATAGTGTCACAACGAGTTTCTTGTTACACCATCTCACTTCTCTAGTCTCGCTGTCTAGTTTGCAGGTATATCTGATTCCTCTGGCACCAGGAAAACTTTCTGCGTGTTAGAAACTGGTGTGCTGATGAAAAACAGGAGAGTCTGGACATTTTGCAGAGGCAAAGCTATAGCTTTCTGGAAGTTTGTTGTCTAGGCAATATAATGAAAACTGCCGACGTTCTACACCGGCTTTACTTGACAGTTTTCTAGAACCTAACAGGAGAGAATTCTTAAAGGGATACTGATCTCTGTAAGGCTATTGTTATGCAAGTAGGGGAAAGAAGGACTTGACCTTTCGCTTCCCCTTCTTCTAGGATGTGAATGTCCAGGGAGCAAGTACAGGTCTTTTTCACTGGTGTACTCTTGTATCTGTTTGCAGAAAAGAGTGTTGGAAGAAAAGCCATACATTTCAATTTGAGTTTGAAATGTAGTGGCTCTACCATTCAAAAACTCAAGTGAAAAAGAGGCTGTCCAAAGGAGAGTAATTCCTTAAAATAAAGCAAGTTCAATGATACAGATCCCACACATAAGATCAAGGGCAAAACGGTATTTTATTTAAAATTGGAAGTGCTAGTTTGTTTGAGTCAAGTGCTTGAATTAAAAAATGTCTCAAATGAACTCTGTCTAAGTCACAGGGCCTACTTTACCCTACATAATCTGTAATGACATGCCTTGTACTTACTGTTGTTTGTTCTGTTAATGGTTTCTCCTCCTGTGGCTTCTCATTCATCTGAAAGCCTAAGTGTTTTTCTTTAGTAGCAAAGAAGTAAACTAGAAGGGGCCCACACTGCCGTTTGACCTGAGAGAAGAGGAGGGGAGGAAAAGTAAAACAACTCAGGAATAGCAAGTACTGGTTCATTTTCAAGGATGAATTAAATCTATTATGGAAATTACTAGCCTTCAAACAAGCAGATTCGAGTTTAAAATGGCACTATTACAAAAAAAGTTAACTATTCGCCTCATATTCGGTTGATAATGAACTAGGTGTTGGACCCAGGTCTATTTTAGACAGACATTTCCCCTTTTGGTGGCAGTTACATTTTAAAATGAGTGCTGGTGGGAACGCGCAGTCAAGTTTGCCTGCAAATACAGGATACAATAAAACAGACACATGCGGTTGGCACATTTTGTTCAGCTAGTCTCGTGGATGAACATACCACAAGGAGAGTCTTGCCACAAACCTGTGAGTACACTAACATATTTAATTGTGCACTTAAAATAGGTGAGTTATAAGGCATGTGAACATTTCTATAGACCTGCTTAAAGAAAAAACTGGAGCATGATGAGGCTTTTAGCTAAAATACATTTCCTAAAAGTCATTTTATTAGGATCATTTTCAGAGTATATCTGATTATTTTCTTGGTATCGAGTTGATTTCCATATATATTTTGGATATTAACCCCTTTTCAGGTATATGTGTGTGTGTGTATATATATATATATATATGTTTTCTCCTGCTACAAATGGACAACAGATATGTGAAAAATACTCAACAGCAGGGGCTGGGGATTTAGCTCAGAGGCACAGCCCCTGCCTGGCAAGCACAAGGTCGTGAGTTCAATTCCCGGTACTGGAAAAAAAACAAAACAAAACAAAAAATACTCAACACCATTAATCACCAGGGAAATGAAAAAAAAAACACAATGAGGCATCAGCTAACACTTGTAAGAATGGTTATTATCAAAAAGACAAAAGAACTGGGTACAGTGGCACATGCTTATAATCCTGGCTACTCAGGAGGCTGAGGCGGGAGGAGCACATGTTTAAGGTCAAGCTGGGCCATTTAGCAAGACCCTGTCTCAAAAACAAAAAAGCCGTGGCTAGTATGTATGTGGCCCTGGGCTACACAGTGAGTTCAAGGCCAGTCTAAACTACATAGCAAGACCGTATAATGCAATGAACATAAGTGATACTGATTTTCTTCAATCCCCACCACCACCGCCGCCATCAGCACACACAAGAAAGAAAGAAAAAGTATATATAAAAAAAAAAGGATTAAAAAGAAAAAAGATAATTGCTGATGACGATGTGGAGAAAGTGGAACCTTTGTACACTGGTGGTAGGAATGTAAATTAGTATAGCCACTAGGGAAAACAGTATGGAGGTTCTTTGTAAGATTTAAAATAGAACTATCATGATCCAGGAATTCTACTTCTGTCATTTAAAGAAAATCAGTATCCTTTATGTTCATTGCATTATAAACAACAGTCAAGACATGGAATTTATCAAATAAATGGAAAATGTGATATATATATGTATATATATATATATATATATCAGCCTGAAAAGAAGGAAAGTTTGCCATTTATGACAATGGAGATGAACCTGGAGAACTTTATGTTGAATGTATTCAGGGGAGGGAGAGCAGGATTGAGACAGGGTCTTGCTATGTAGTTTAGACTGGCCTTGAACTCACTATGTAGCCCAGGATGGTCTCAGCGTTATGCTGAACTTTAAAAGCCAGATACAGAAAGGCAGTGCTGCAGCGTCTTACCTGTGCACTTTGTAAGGACCTCATAAGCAGAGTCAAATGGCAGGTGTAGGGAGTGCTGGTGAATGGAAAGATGTTGGTTAAAGGGTAAGAAGTTTCAGTTAAGATGAATAAGTTAAGATTTGCTACACAGCATGGTGATTGTTGTTAGTATTACATAAAATACATGAAATTTGCTAAAGAAATAGATCTTATTCTTGCCATAAAAGGTGGTAAGTTTTGAGGTCATAAATACATTAATTAGCTTGACTTAATCATTTCAGGATGCATATATATATATATATATATATATATATATATACTGTAAACATACAAATTTTGTCAGTGATACCTTATAAAATGGAAAGAAATGTAAAAATAAAATTTTAGCCAGGAGTGGTGGTGCACGCCTGTAATCCCAGCACTTGGGAGGCTGAGGCAGGAGGATCATTACAAGTTCAAGGCCAGCCTAGGCTACAAAGTGAGCTCAAGGCCAACCTGAACTGCATAGTGAGACAAAATGTCTCAAAAAGACAAAGAATAAATAAAAATAAAATTTTAAAAAGTCATGCTCCTCACTTTTCTCCTCCATAGACTCTTTGATATAATCATGTCATCTTTGGTCACCTCCTTGAAACCTTCTCTCCTAATCTTGCTTCTGTGTCTTTTCTTCTACAATACTTCTCAGATGTGACATCAAAATGGTCTCACCATCCCTCTTACAGAGTTACCAGGATGATTACAAGAGTGTTTGGTACACAATGGCCAGAAGCAGGTAAACTTAGCCTGAATCCTGCAATGCTCTCCACTGCACATAGCTGAGCAGGGGAAGGGAGACGTTCTGATGGCCAGATTCCCCGCCAACTATTGGGGAAACATAGTTCATACTACCTGGTTGCTTTCACCACAGAGAACCCAGATGCTGTGTATGGTGCTGGCAAGAGGGCTGTGCATTTTCTATCACATTCTCAGTCACATCCTCAGTTCTTATTTCTGGCATTCATTACTACATCTTCTGGGTTAAGTCTTTGATGTCGCTTGTGGATCATTCTGACCCTACCAGGTTGTAGTGATTTCCTACGGACTGGAAACCCAAGCATCCATCAAGAGAAATTAACCAGACCAGACCCAGTGGAACACGCCCGTAATCCTAGCTACTCAGGAAACTGAGGCAGGAGAGTCACAAGTTCTAGGTTAGTCTGGGCAACTCAGCAAGACCTTGTCTCAAAATAAAAATTAAAAGGGCTGGAGGTGTAGCTCAGCATAAGGCCCTAGGGTTAGTCTCTAGTATTACACAGAGGGAGGAAAGGAGAGAGAGAGACATCAGGATGAAATGCACTTTCCAAATCTTTTTTTTTTTTTTTTTGGTCTTTTTTGAGACAGGCTCTCACTATGCAGTTTGGGCTGGCCTTGAGCTCACTTTGTAGCCCAGGCTGGCCTCGAACTCACAACGATCCTCCTGCGTCAGCCTCCCAAGTGCTGGGATTACAGGAGTGTACCACCATGCCCAGCTCCAAATAGTTCTTAAGTTTTGGGCAGAGTTTCTCAGTTTTTGACAATTAGCAGCTAAAAAATCCACTTTTTGGTATCTTTCTACTAGATGATTTCTCCCTGTCTCCCAGAAAACACTGTATGCTTAGCAAATCCCAAAATACAAAGCAATCTCTAGGATTACAGTAAGTGGCTACAATGAGCTGGTAAGTTTGTAGAGTAACTAATATGTCAAGTGAACTATGTACTATCGCCAACTCATTTTAGAATATGTGCTGCCGCAGCCAGCATAGCCAACTTGTTTTTGTGCAGCAAAAAGCCAGCGGTATAAATCCCAAACAGTGGAAACAAATATCCTTAGGATAGATTCTAGTTCACAAAAGAATCCTCAGAATTGGATAGAAATTTTCTGTATATGGTGCTGGATATCATATTCAGGGCCTGGCACCTGCTAGGGAAACAGTCTACCACTGAGCTATACCTCCAATCCAGTTTTCTTTATAAGCTTCATTTCCTGCCCATAGAAAGGACTCTTGTATGACAGTGGTCAACTATATCTTGGGGAAAAAATTATAATTGTCATAGTGCTCCAATTTGTGGCACAGAAGATACTTAAGATGCTTCGGATGAATACATCAGCAATGAAGTTTAACCAGCTGATTTTATATTCCAACTAGTACTTCAACCCCAAGTACCACCAGGCAATTCCAATAAGGGGGTAGAAGGCAGAGAAAGTTAAGGGTGAAACTGTATCTTAGGTTTTTCTGTTTGTTTGTTTTTTCTTTTTTGTCTTTTTGAGACAGGATCTCCCTATGCAGTTCAGGCTGGCCTTGAGCTAACTTTGTAGCCCAGGCTGGTCTCAAACTTGCAGTGATCCTCCTGCCTCAGCCTCCGGAGTGCTGAGATTACAAGTGTGCGCCACCACGCCCGGCTGTATTTTAGTTTTTATATCAGTTTTTCCCCAGGATTTTAGGTATCACCTTAATAGTTCAAATATAGACTTAGTATATATTTTATTTTAAACTATTTTAGCTTTAGTGGTATAGTTCCTGAGGATTAATATAAATGTTAAGAGTGTGTGAGATTTTTAAAAATCTGTCTCTCGTTCAACTGGCATTTAAGTAAAAAATTAAATGATCTATCTTTGTAAGAATAATTATTTCATTGTTAGCCCCGAATAACTCAATCACTTAGGTCTCTGGATGCCTACTCACTTCTTATGTTGCCAACATGTTGGCAAAGTTTTTCTGTAAAGGACCAGCACATGGTACTTATTTTAGGTTTCTGTGGGCCATATGGTTTCAGTTGTAACTATCAGCTCTGCCACAGGACCACAAAGGCAGCCACAGAAGAATGAGCATGGTTGACTACCAGTGCAGCTTTATTGGCACTGACGTTTAAATCTCACATAATTTTCATGTCACGAAATATCCTGCTGTTGATACGTTTTCAACCGTTTAAAAATGTAGACCGGTCTTGGTGTGGTGCATTCGTCTAATCTCACCTCTCTGAGAAACTTGACCTGGGCAACTTGGTGACATACACAGCAAGACCCTGTCTCAGAAAATAAAAAAGGTCTAGGGATGTAGTTCAGTGCAAAGGCCTTGGGTTTGACCCCAAGTACCACCAAAAAGAAATAAAACAAAACAAAACAAAATGTAGAGCTAGACACAGTGGTAAGCACTTGTAGACTCAGCTAGTCAGAAGCCTGGAGCAGGAGGATCTCAAGTTTGAGGTCAGCCTAAGCAATTTAGATCCTGCCTCAAAATAAAACTAAAAAAGGCTGTACATGTAGCTCAGTGGTAGAGCGCTTGCCTAGCATGTCCAAGCCTCTGGGTTCAGTCCCTCCAGTACTGAAAAAAAAAAAAGGTAAAAAAATATTTTTAGCTTTTGGGTCACAGAAAATCAGGCACTCGATCTTATGAAAAGAGAGGGGTGGATTAACTCAAAGACTGTAGTCTGACAACCTCTAATAAAATTGTGGATAAGCTTCTCCCTTAAAAGAATGAATAACTATCTTTACTTGACACTATCAGCATAGCATGTATTCTTTTTATCATAGTATTATCATAGTTGTGGTAGATTGACATTGTGGTCAACTTGTAACACCCAGCTTAACTGAAACAGCGTGGTGCGGGCTGTAGGAGGCCCACCTGAGAATTGTTGCTGGCAGCATAAGAGGTAGAACTGGAGAAGAAGTTTAGAAGCTGTCAGGTGCTGTTAGAAGCTGTAGCGAACTGTTGGTTTTCCTAGAGGAGCTTGTCATGCTGGCTTTCCTGATGAACTCGGCTATTCTCTTCAGTGAAGGAGCTTGGAAACTTACTGTCACTGAGAATGGCCATGGTTCACTTTGGGGGAGCTCTGGTCCTCACTTTGAGCACTGCTTCCTGACTCCAGAGGGGAAGAAGGTGCACTGCTTAGTCTCCTGGAGAAACTTATCACACTGGCTTTCCTGATGGGAGCTTGGCTGTTCTCATCAGAGGAGGAGCTCGGGACCTCACTGCTCCTGCAAATGTATGTGGTACTTTTAGGGGGAGCTCTGGTTCTTACTTTGAGTGTTGCTTTCTGGCTCCACTGGGGATCCCTCAGTCTGCTAGCACAGATCCTTCATCCCGCTGGCATAGACTCTCTAGCTTCCACCACTGACCTTTCCGCTTTCCCAGGGCAGATCCATGAAACAGTCCTGTACGAGACATTGTCGTGGGCTCTGGGCCTCCAGATGGACTCATGGGGGCATGGCCATGGGCTCTAGGTCTTCATCGGGACTCATGCAGGACATTACCATGGGATCCAGACCCTCAGCCAGATTCTTTGGTCTTTAGTGTATGGACAGATTTCCTGCACTCTCTTTGTACATGATTCTTTGGGTAACATCATAAAATCTATGAACTATGTGTCCTGTATTAAACTGTTCCTCCTTACAAAACCCCAAACTACAACAGTAGTTCACCATTACTATCCAGAGCCAGTATTTGGGAAACTGTGAGATTTCTTTTTAAATTCCTCCTCCTCTCTTCCAGAGAGCCCCCTTTCCCCTCTCTGGTTTCCCTCCAACCCTTGAGGTCTGTCTTGGTTACTTTTCTCTTGTTGCTGTGACGAAATACCTGATGCCCAAAATGAAGGAAGGAAAGGTTTATTTTGCTTACAGTTTGTGGAGGTTTTAGTCCATACTTGGCAGGTTACAAGGCAGAGTGGCACATGGCAGAGGGCTACAGCTCATAGCGGCAGAACACAGCAAAAGCAACAAGCACTAAAGGGAGGAATGGCCACAAGCAGCCTCTTCCTCTCCCTTGCATATGCAAACTATCCACCCCAAGGCGGGTGTAGCTCTCACACCCATAATCAATCAAACTCTAAAAGCCTGCCCTATGGCCGCATGAGGCTTTGGGGGAACACACAGACACAAACCATAACAAGGTCTCCGAGGTGTACTCCACCAGGACTGCCCACACCCCTGCTTCAAACCAGAAGTTCTTAACCTGAGGCCGGGGCCATATGAATTCAATGCAGACTTGGTAGGGTCAGGGTGGGAGTGTGTTTCTGGAGGAATAGTCCATCATTGTAAAGGCCTCTCAATTAATTCATGGACAAAAGTTGGTTTAAAGCTGTTGCTTGATTTCTGTAGCATTCTTTAAGCCCACCTGCGCAATTCCCCACCTCTCAGAACCATGGATTTCTCTTTTCAAAGTGAAGTTGTTAAGCTAAGGAATTCCTGTGGCCTCCCTTCTCATCCTTGTGATGTATGTGCAGTTGTAACAGTGTCCTAAAAATGATACTCAAACATGGAGCTTCACCCATGGAATTATAGGCAGCTGGTGGAGGAGAGCTCTTGTGGAGCCCCTAGAATGCTGTGTACAGGGCTTAGACCTGCCCAGGCCTGCTGTGATCTCTCCCATCTTTCATTTTCCTCCTCCATTTACCTCTTGCTTCCTTCTTTCAATTATCTTCTTCCCGAGAAGGAAAAAAGAATTCAGATGTTTTATGTACATGTGCCACTTCTCCATGATGAATATAATTATTATGTACTGAAAACATGTACTGTACTAATAAACATTTTTAAATAGAATTTACAACATTGAAAAGATTCCACCACCCCCCCCGAAAGAATTTTTTTGTCTTAAGTTTGTTTGTTTTTTTGGTTGGTTTTTCCGTTGGGGTTCTTTTTGCTTGTATGCTTGCTTGTTTTTGAGACAGGTTGTCACTATGTAGTTCCAGCTGGCTTTGGATGTACTATGTAGCCCAGGCTGGCCTTGAAGTCATGGGGATCCTCCTGCCTCAGCCTCCCAAGTGTTAGGATAACAGGCATGTGCCACCATATCTGGCTCCCCTAGAAAGAAATCGATGAGTTATACTTCCTCGCATGAGTTTCTGTCTCTACCTCATCACCCCTCTTACCTTACAGCATTGTAAATGCTAGCTAATGTGCCTGTCTTCCTCTGACAGGGCCCTAGGGAGCAGAGACTCTCTTCTTTAATTTTATCCTCAGTGGCTTGTACACACAGCTGATTCAGATGAAGAATTTGATGAAGACCTGAGTAAAATACTGACCTGTCCCAGCTCTACACACACATCTGTGTGATGCCACAGCCTAAAGGCAATTTCCACCAAAGTTGGAATGATTCATTCTTTACAGTGTCCTCACCCACCACTGACCAAAAGTTCAACTGTTCACAAACCAGACATGTCCAGCCCCAGACAGAGGCAGTTAGTTCATGTATGTACATGACTTGTAAAATTCTAAGTATCTCTAATATCATAGTTTGTCACAGGGCCAGGGATGTAGCTCAGTGGCACAGCACCTGCCTGGCAAGTACAAAGTCCTGAGTTTGATTCCCGGTAACAAAAACAAAAACAAAAAAAAGCATTTGTAGTAGATCATGTGCTAAAAGGCATTTTTGTCGGGCATGGTGGCGCACGCCTGTAACCCCAGCACTAGGGAGGCTGAGGCAGGAGGATCCTTGGGAGTTGAAGACCAGCCTCAGCTACAAAGTGAGCTCAAGACCAGCCTGAACTGCACAGCGAGACCCTGTGTCAAAAAGACAAAAAATTTTAAAATGTAGTTTTACTGTATCATAGCAACAAAGGAGGCACTAGTTTATTGACTCCTTATCAATAATTTATAGCCATTTTGTTCTTTTTTTTAATTTATTGATCTTTTTGAGACAGGGTCTCTCTATGTAGTTCAGACTGGCTTTGAGCTCACTTTGTAGCCCAGGCTGGTCTCAAACTCGCAACGATACTCCTGCCTCAGCCTCCCAAGTGCTGGGATTACAGGCGCGAGCCACCACGCCGAGCAGCTATTTTGTTCCTATAAGTAAAACCCATTTTTCACAAAGAATCACCTTCTATAAGCATGGGTTGGACTCCCAAAAAAGCTTTTAAAAGCATGACTCTTCAATAAAATTACAAGGAAGGATGTTTCTTCAATTCAAAATTATTTGGATATGTAACATTTTTAGCCAGAAAGCTAAAACTTTAGGACTTACCATCTCTCCACACAAGTTCTGAAACATCTTAATAATGTTTTAAAAGATCTAGTAAATAACAGGGTTTCAGGATTACATTACCCAATTTTACGCATTCCCATCCCTCTCCTTTTTAAAATTTTTCTTTCTCTCAATTCTGTGTGTGTGAGGGAGATGACTGACTGTCAAGCTGGCAAGGAAAAGGTGCCCATGCAGAAGCAGCCCTGGGTGTGACTGCCGTCTCCATTAGGAGGATCATTTCTGTCGCTGTCTATCTGCCTGCCCCCAGCAGAATCTCATCATTTTCCTCTCTGCTAAATCTTTACTGCCTACAATAGAACCAGGTGGAGCAGATGCTTAATAAATATTTGATGAAGGGATGATTGTGGGGGAGATAGTGTCTCCAGATGACATTCATCCAATTTCACCTTTTCCCCCCTACTCCCATGGATGAGATCAAGTTGGCTTCAGGGCACCAAAAATTGTTTATCCTCCTAGGATCACGACTGAGAGTTTCTTAAAGGAGTATCTCCCCAACTTGGCAATTGGTCATAAAACAGATTTCTCCAGCATTTGGATGGAAAAATCTCAGGAAGAAACAATTGTACATGTGTATACAATCTATGAATTGAATACAGTGTATACAATCTCACCCCACATATCTGAAACTAAACTTTCACAAAACAATACCTCTGCATGTTTTTTTTAGCATTTTTTGTCTGATTGTTGTTAATTGATTTGCTAGTTCGAGACTGCCACTAATTTCACCCATAACTCATTAATAAAACAGTATCTGGAACTTGGAAGACACAGGCATCAGCCCTGCCCTCACTATCCCTGACTGTCAGCCGGTAGAAGCCCGTAGTGAGGCAGAGGCCGTAGGAAAAAAGAAGCGCAGAAATAGTAGGCAGAGTCTTCAGTACTAATCCTAGTTGTGGAAGTAGAGAAAATATGTGTCTCATTTTCCTGGGAAAGTATCTTGTATATCAGGGTTTCTCAACCTCAGCATTGTTAACATGTTGGGCTAGATAAATCTTGTGCCTTGTAGGATGTTAAATAGCATCCTTGGCTTCCACCCACTAAATGCTGGTAGCATGCTCTTCAGTTTTGACAACCAATAAGTGTCTCTGTATATTGTCAAATCTTCCCTGGGTGGGAATCAACGGTGTTTCTTGTGTCTGCTGCATCTTTGGTCACCACTGTTCCCCTAATATTTCCTGCCTTGGAGAGACTGCAGCATAGCTTACAGGAAAGGAAAGAGGGCCAAGCAGTGTGTCTACTATCAGAAGCCAGGACATAGACGGTAGGGGCAGGAAAATAAGCACGAACAGTGTCAACCAGCCCATCACAAGAGAAGGATTGACTCTGGAGCTGTAGAAACATCATCTAGCAAAAACATAGTATTGCAAGGGGGCTGCAGAAAGAGGAAAGGAAAGGGTAGCAGAAGCAAAGCTGAAAGTGGGTGACAATGTGCCAGGGCAGAAAGTAGCAGCATACACTTGGCTGAAAAGACAGAACTCCAGACCTAGGACACAACTCACAGTTTCAAAGAGAATCAGGATTCATTTCTTTGTCTGCATAAAGGAAAAGGAAAGACTTCCTTAACCTCTGTGTTAGTGGATATATTTTCTTGGACAGTAAGAGGTAATATTTTAATTGTACAAAATCTTAGTAAGGAAAAGATGATAAAACTCAGCATTAAATCAAATAAAATGTTGATTTCTATTTATAGTTCTTTTTAATTATAAAGATCAATTACCCAACATTGCATTATTACTAGCATAATTAATATCCTTACTAGGCATTTGTATTTTTTGCTGAGCAACAGAATGCCTAAGACTATATGATACAATGTGAAAACAAAAAATGTTTTTTTCAAGATATTTCATCACTTTTTACAAAATACTATTTGAAAATACTTTTAATCCACAGATTTTTAAGTTAAATTTTGAGATAATGAAAGCTTTATTTAAGCACAGGCAAATAAGAGCACATTATACAGTTGCATTTTTATATTCATTCAAATACCCACAATAATATGTGTAGTTCTTTTCTACTATATGCTGGGTATGTGAATTTAAACCCTCAGGAATACAAAGACTCTATAAAAAGGTGTCATAATTATTACCATAAAATTGGCAACCCTCAAGGGGAAAGGCACTTAATGTAAAAAACACCAGTAATCTTATAAATAGAGAGCTGGCAGAATTTTCTATAAAGTTAGTTACTTCAGTGGGGAAACAAAGACCTATAATGAAAAAGTGATACAAAGAGTGCACTGTGGACAAGGAACAGATGTCAGATAAGCACAGCAGAAAATATGCCACGATACCAATGAAATACCACCAAGAAAGCACTGAAATTCTCACTTCCTGCAACATTAGCCTCTACAAACCCCATAGGGCTTGGTAAACCATAAGTGAGTTCACAATTCCCAGAGCAACTAAGTAGGAAGCTCATGGTTTAGAAGAGCACTTGCATTGCTTCACTTCTACTGATCTTTAAGAGACCAGAGTGGGTTGCAGAGGCAGTAGGTACTGTGGGATGCTGTGGTGGCGGCCTCCAAGACCACCCTTAAGGACTCTGCTCCTGATAGTGATAGCCTTAAGTAGTCCGTCCCCATATTCCACCAGCAAAGATGGTCTGTCACCTCCTAGACTAGGTTATAAAAAATTGCAGCTTCTGTCTTGAGTGCTCTTTACTCTACCCTCAACCTCAGATCACTTGGTCTAGAGAAAACAAGCTACTAAGGAGCCTTATGGAGAGGCCCACCTGGAGGGGAACTGAAACCAACAACCAGTGAAAAATCGAGGCCTGACAACTACTGCCAAAGGGGGTGGGCTTGGAAGATGATTCCCCAGCCCCAGGCAAGCTTTGAGATAATCGTGGCTCCAGAGGACTGCTTGACTGACACCTGCTGAGAAGCACCCCAACTGCCCAGCTAAGCCACTCCTGAATTTCTGACTCCAGAACTTCATAACATAACAAACATTTGTTGTTTTAACCTGCTGAGTGTAGAGGTAATATGTTATGCAACAAAAGATAACTAATACAGATGGCTTCTGCAATGGATGGAATTTTATGTCTTCCCCAGATTTGTATATTGAAATCCTAACCTCCAAAGTAATGGCATTAGGAGGTGCAGCCCTTAGAAAATGACTAGGTCACAAGTGCTGAGTCCGCATGAAGGGGTTAGTGCTCTCACAAAAGAGACCCCAGAAAGCTCATTTTCCTATCCCACCAGATGAGGTTACAGAGAAAAGATGGCTGCCAACAGGCCAGGAAGTGGGCCCTCACCAGACCCTGAATCTGCTGATTCTTGACTTTCCAGCCTCCACAACTATGAGAAATACATTCCTATTATGTATCAACTATCCAGTATATGGTGTTTAATTATAGTAATCCAAATAGACTAAAACATTTTCCTTGTCTTTCACAAAGAGAGCTCTTGGAAAATTGTGTGAAACTAGTTTTGCTAATCTGACAGAACAACAGCATGGGAATGGGCAAGACAGAAAATCAAGCAAATGAATAATCAATCCTTCCGGAAGAAATAGTACCTCATTAGATGATTCCTCTGGTACTTATTCCTTTATTAATGAAGTACTAACATCCCTGCTAGTTTTCAAAAGATTCTCACCCAACCCCAGTAACTATGCTAGATTTAGAATGTCTGCAGAGACAAAGGAGAGAGAAAACTCTTAAACAGTTTCTCTCAGGTGTCTTCAAGGGGTTGGTAACTCAGCCATAACTCTCACTGAGGGCTGGGGATTTAGCTCAGTGGCAAAGCGCCTGCCTGGCAAGCGCAAGGTCATGAGTTCGGTTCCCGGTACCGGAGAAAAACAAAAAAACAAACAAACTCTCACTGAATTACTATCACACTACAAATGATAAATAAATGTGAGGTTCTGTTATGGCTTGTGTCTAGATGTCTCCCCAAACCTCATGCAATCACAGGGCCTTTTCAGACAGAGTGGCTGAATCTAGTGTGTGATGCTGGGATTAAGGGTGTGTGACTACTAAATCAGTCCAATGATTGGTTTGGCACTGCCCTAATCCTGATAGCCTGGATAAGATAAAAGAGGCAGAAAGACACTGTTAAGGTCTCTTGTTGCTTTGTTACCTTCTAGCTGCCATGAATTAGTTCTCCCTTGCTGCTTTTGCTATCTTGTAAGTGCTATGAATTGTTCTTCTCTGCAATGGTCCTTTGCCAAGCCACCATGCCTTGGAGCCAGCCAATTATGAAGTGAAACCTCTACAAACTGTGAGCCAAATAAACATTTTTTCCTGTAACTTTAGGTGTCAGGTATTTTGTCTCAGCAGCGAGAGAAAAGCAACTAAGACAGGTTCTAATTACACATGCCTAGCAAATGCCCAACACCAGGGAAATGGTAAATTACGGTACAACTATATTGTGGGTTCTTATTACAGTCCTCCCTCGCTGTATTGTGGTTCACTTATTGCAGCTTCACTGTATCACAGGTTTTTTAAAAAAATATATATCTAATTCTGTATCATGGAGTTTTTGCTATATCATGGGATTTTGTGGTATATAGTTATTTATGTAATATTTATGATTTAATCATTTTGCCTAAAAAACTAAAACTATAAAAATATAAAAATATGTTAATTCAAACATATTAAAAGAATATTAAATTGAAATAAAATACAGTATGTATGTCATCAACAGATGAATATCACACTTTACACAATGGAAATGCAGTACACCACTATCCTTTGTGCAAGTTTGCCAAGGTGAGATTGTACACAGCACAGTATTGGCTGATGAAATGGTGTTCTGTATCCTGGGCGCTGATTGGCTCAGTGACTAGCATTAATCTGTTTGCTCTCCCATACTGTGCCCATACACTCAGCATCTCTCCTTGTCCACTTCACACTGAGTACCCATATAGAATTTTACATGTTGTTAAAATTACATAGGCTTAAGAGTGTAGAAAGTGTTTAAGAGCATATGAAGTGTTTATAAGAGTGTGGGAAAGGTTAATAAGAAAGTGCGAAAGGTTTATAGGAGTGTAGGAAGGGTTTATAAAGCCTTAAAATATATATAAATAATAAAATAAATATAACGCCGCTACTTCACAGATTTTCACCTATCATGGGGGTCTCTAGAACATAACTCCTGCAATAGGTGAGGGATCACTGTATACCCACTTGAAATAATTTTTTTGTTTTGTTTTGCCTTGTTTTTTGTTTTTGTTTTTTATTTTTTTCTGGTACCGGAATTGAACTCACGACCTTGCGCTTGCCAGGCAGGCGCTGTGCTGCTGAGCTAAATCCCCAGCCCCAGTTTGAAAGAATTTTGATGAAGAACACCAAATTAGAAAAAAGAACACACTGGGCATGATGGCACATACCTGTACTCCCAGCGCTTAGGAGGTCGAGACAGGAGAATAGCTGTGAGTTCAAGACCAGCCTGAACTACATAGCAAGACCCTGTCTCAGGACACCAAAAACAAACAAAAAAAAAGCAGTGAAAGCATACAATATTTTATGCGAAGTTTCACTGATGTTTTTAAAAACTACGTTGTCTTAGCAACTACATAATTACTTTATATTGTCATGGAATACTAGAAGCCAAGTCAGTGTCATCTCTACCTTCAAGTATTTCTACCTTTACCACAGGTGTATGGAAAAATTAAAACATAAGCCAGAGAGAAATCCCAGAAAACTAGGTTTTATACAAAATGGAAAGATACACTTGGCAACATCAGTAGCTATTAGTATAAGCACCTTCAGTCACTAGTCGGCAGAGTGCTAACTTGCACTGATAATGTTTCTACAAGCAAAGTAGGAAAGGTTGAGGGTGGGGCTCAAGGGGAGAGCTCTCGCCCCTTCTATCTGGGAGTAGAAATTAAATCCCAGTTAGATCCCAGTCTCCTTTTTCTGTTCAGGTTGAGGCAGAGGCAGAAGGCAACGGGGAGGAGTGGTGAGGGTGGGATGGGAAGGCTGGTGTTTGGTCTGAGCTTGTTTTCATCTGTCCACACTGGCTCTTCACCTTTGGGATTTTAAAGGTCTTTTTCTCTTCCACTGACGTAATGACTACCACTGACTGGATAGGGAAAGAGCAAAAAGATGTAGGCGATGTAAGTACCCTTTCTTAACATCTCAAACATATGATTACAACATTTTCACCTGTGTGTTATTCCATCACATGGACATTAGAATTTATTTAACTGCCTCCTGTAACTGGGCATTATTTTTTGTATGGTTCTAGAGATCTGATACCCTACCACTGAGCTATCCCTCAGATTACTAGGCATGTTGTGGGCTTGCTGCTGCAGTTAGAACACACTTACTCATGTTGGGATTTAATCTCCCTTAGCAGACATTAAGAGGTGGGACTAGGTGAGGCCTTTAAGAGGTGATTAGGTAGGCGAGTGTGGTGGCGCGCCCCTATAATCCCAGCTCTTGGGAGATTGAGGTGGGAGGAATGTGGCAAGTTCACTGCCAGCTTGAAATGCATAGAGGGTACCTGTCTCAAAAAAAAAAAAAAAAAAAGAAAGAGGTGACTAGGCCTCTGCCCTCAACAATGGATTAATTCATTCACTGGATTGATGGGTTAATGGACTAATGGTTTAATGGAATATCTCAAGAGTGGGTCTGCTATAAAAGCCAGTTTGTCTAAGTCTCTTGAGTGCCTTCTGTTACTTGCCATGTGATACCCTTTATCACCTTGGGACTCAGCCAGCAAGAGTGCTGTCACCAGACATGGCCCCTCGACCATGGCCCCTAAGACCAGAACTGTATGTCAAAATATACATCTTATCTCTATAACTTTCTCTGTGTTATTGTGTTATTAGCAACAGGAAACAGATTTAAGGCATTTAATACAAATTTCTTCGAGTACAATTGCTGCACCAATAGCCAAGTGGGCACAGCAGCACACACCTTCAATCCCAGCACTCAGGAGGCTGAATCAGGAGGTTCTCTACAAGTTTAAGGCCAGTGTGGGCAGCAAACTGAGTTCAAGACCAGCCTAAAGGACATAGGGAGATCCTATCTCAAAAAAAACCCAAAACAAACAAATTGCTACATCATGTGGTATGCATACTTTTAAGGATTACAAAGCATAATGTCAAATTGTCACTGAAAAATTATAGGAATATACACCTTCATTCTCCATGTGAATTCCTATTTATCAGTAAATTACACATATTTTTGTTCTTTAAAAATAGAAATAAGAAGTTCTAATTTTTTTTTGGTCTATTTGAGACAGCTCT
>NW_004955410.1:28076953-28081926 GCF_000276665.1 Chinchilla lanigera
CCCAGCCCCTTGAGCTCACTTTGTAGTCCAGGCTGGTCTCAAACTCACAATGATCCTTCTGCTTTAGCCTCCTGAGTGCTGGGATTATAGGCGTGCACCACCACGCCAGGCCAAGAAGTTCTAAAATTGATATATGTTAATTATAAAAAAAAATTCAAGCAATAAAAAGTGGAATCAGGAGAAAGTGAAAATTCTCTTCTCAACTCTACTTCCTACTATTTTGTCAATATCTTTGCAGGATTTTTCAGATAGTAAGGTATAGAGATAGAGGACAGAAGGATAAAGAGAAGATAGCAATAAAGTATCATAGAGAGAAATTTACATATTGATTTTTAAGAACAAGAATATATATACATACACATATATAAATACATATACATACATATATATATAAATACTATTTTAAAATCTAAATAAACTTGTTTTTGTTCTTTAGGACAGGGTCTTTTTATGTAGTTCAGACTGGCCTTGAACTTGCAGTAATCCTCTGCTTTAGCTTCCAAAGTGCTGGGATTATAGGCATGTGCTACCATGCCTGGCTTCCTATTATATTATAAACAGCACTGAATATAATATATTATATTAAAAATAGCACTGAATATCTATCATATAATAAAAATTGTTTTATATGACAGGTATTTATTTTTCCATGTCAATAAATATAATCCTGTATATTCATTTTAATAGTGCATCCATTGCATAATTCAACATAAATAACTAATGAATCATCTATTACCATCCTTTAAATGTACATTTAATCCTTGTACATTCATCTTTGTATGCTTGAATTAAATTCCAAGAAATTGAAATACTCAGGCAAAGAACATTAATGTTAAAAATATTGATACATGTGCCCAGATTTATCGCTAGAAAAGGTTAATTTCACAGACAGGATATGAAAGAATACTTGTTTTTCAATATCTTTGCCAAAATGGGCATTCTGTCTTTAATATTTGCTAATCAAATGAGTCAAAGAAGGAAAGTGAAAATCTAATTCATTGTTATTTTACTTTGGTTTTAGTCAGTACTTTATTCTATTGCAGTTGAGAGAACCAGTGAAACTTTGCTCCTCACTGAGGGCCAGAGTTGAGGGAAGAGATTAAGAGATCGGAGACCAAACCAGAAGTACCCTGTGTGAGGTCGGGATGAGGGGGGGACCGGGGTGCTCAGGGCAGCCAAAACCTAGCTAAAGTCATTTGGATGAAGACTCAGGAGAGCATGGTCTGAAATAGTTACAACCAAGAAAAGTCAAATTAAGTCATGTATTTTGTGCATTAAGAAAAAGTTAACAAAGGGGGTGATATGCACAGTAAATTTGGATGCGTGGGTTTAACCAGTTCTGTGGAGGGAAGAAGAGAATTGCTCCTGATGCTCATGAATGAATGAATGAACGAATGCTCTGCCCTAGAGCTTGGCAGTTCATTCAGATCTAGCACGACCTAGATTATTTTTTTAATTCAGTACACTATTTTTTCCTTGAAGGAAATTCTGTACTTTTTAAAAGCCAGACATTATAAGTGCTTATTTAAAATATGAAAATTGGGGCTGGGAATTTAGCTCAGAGGCACAGCACCTGCCTGGCAAGCATGAGGTCATGAGTTCGATTCCTGGTACCAGAAACAAAACAAAACAAAAAAACGAAAATTAAGCATTCTAGTGTTAAAATTGCTAAAGCTAGAAGCCACATTCTCTCTTTCTGGGTTTAATGATACCAGTAATAATTATTTACTTTTTTGAACTATTATTATGTGCCAGAAACTAAATATGCTACCTATCAACTCACTCAAATCCCCTACAACTGTACATATGAATATGTACTGCTTATGATCCTTATTTCTCAGATGATCATAACCTGTTTAAGGTTGCACAACTTCTAAGCTGAAGAGCTGGAATTTCAACTCTGACAGTCTGGTTCTCTGACCTGTTTCTTTAATCTAATCATACTACCTGAAATTCTTTCCGTTGTTATGGAGTGGAACTTTCTGGAAACAAAGGGGCAGAGACCAAAAGCTTTTGCATTAGTTCCTATCATAATTGGTGTTAAACTAAGCAAGTTTTATCTGATCCTGGGGCTGGCGTGGTTTCTTGAACTGTAGCGGTTGGCCCAACTGGTTTGTTCACAGTTGCCCACTATTATCATTTCCTATCTGTCCTTCCTGGGTTAGGTTAGTATGGAGAGTTTCTCAATGTAATTTTTAACCAAGAGGTTAAAAATTCACCTTGCAAATCATTACTTCTCAGTAAAAACTCATTCATTTTTATTGGCTGATATTCTATTTCTTTAACCAGTTCCTTAGCCATGGACATTTAAATTGCTTCTAAACAATGCTACAATGAATATCTTTAGATATAAGTCCTTTGCATGAGTAAAAGCTGTACTGTACTCCTGGTAGTGACATTATTAGATCAAAGGGAACATGAAGTTTAAAGTTTAATAGATTGTACTTAATTGCCTTTCAAAGCATATGACTCTCCAGTCCCATCAAAAGTGCATGAGGGTATTTACTTCCTGGACTGTATAATATCTTCTGTCTGACATCACCCCATTCCCCATGATCCATACACTAATTCTAGTCTTCCTTGCAACCTTTTGGTCAGTATTTCTGCCTAGTGGGCAGAAAAAAGAGTACCTAGGAAAAGGACATGACATCTTGGAGATTATTGAAGGGACTTTGGCTTTTACTCTATGGTGGGAAACTACTGAAGGATTTCCATCAGAATCTCTTTAAGGGGAAAAAATTACAGTCAAATTATCCTTCCGTCCTTGGTCTCTGCTCTAGAGGGATTTTATGAAAACCTGGTTAGTTGGTAGAACATTTAGAAGACATCTAGTAATTCTTTCAAATCTAAAAATAAAGCACTCTAGATTTTATAGGGTCATTTTTCAAATTTGCTGCTTATATTGTGTATGCACACTGTGGCTGAATCAGCTCCATCTGGAGGACAGGAACAATACAAATTTGCAGGTAATGTTGCTACAATTCTGTGAGGAAGGCTGGGGATACAGCTCAGCAGCACAAGCACCTGCCTGGCAAGTGCAAGGTCCTGAGTTCGATTCCCAGTACCAAAACAAAAAAACAAAAAAAATTCTGTGAGGAGCAGCAGGAATCTGACCTTTTTTTCCTCTCTTTTTGAGACAGAGTCTCACTATGTAGCCCAGGCTGGCTTTGAATTTATGGCAATCATCTTGCTTCAGCCTCTCTCATGCTAGGATTGCAGGTGTACACCATTAAGTCTGGCTAAGGATCTGGTTTTGAGTCATCAGGTGAACTACTTAGATTTTGGGGCATGATCGTATCTTCATGTGTTATTAAACTATTCTTTACTCTCCTTGATTTCCTCTCTCCTGGATTCCAAGCAGCTAAGCATTACAGTGACATCACCGTCCACATCTCTATTTGGAAGTTGAGACCTGCAACTATTACGTGCCTACCACTAATGCCCCAGGATATAGAAACTTAATTTTAAAAAACATGATTACAGGCATCTCTGAGGCTGACAATGCTGTCCAGATTGTTGCTGCTGGTTACGGCGGATCTGAAGATGGTATCTGCCAGAACAGGCAGACCTGCGTGCGTGCCTTCTGGCATATACATGGGTATGAAGCAACTAACTGCCGGTGTTCACAAAATGGATCCCATTAAGCTGCCCTACAGCCAGAAAAGTTACAAGGAAATGATTAAGGAAGTCAGCACTTATATTAAGAAAATGGGCTACAACCCAACACAGTGGCATTTCTACCAACTTCTGGCTGGAATGGTGACAACATGCTAGGCCATGTGCTAAAGTGCCCTGGTTCAAGGAATGGAAGGTTTCCCATAAAGGTGGCAGTCCCAGTGCAACCACACTGCTTGAAGCTTTGTTTTTTTGCTTTTCTCCGGTACCAGGAATTGAACTCATGACCTTGCGCTTGCCAGGCAGGCGCTGTGCCGCTGAGCTAAACCCCCAGCCCCTTGTTTGAAGCTTTGGATTGCATTCTAGCCCCAACCATCCAACTGATAAGCCCTTATAAGTGCCCCACCAGGATGTGTACAAAACTGGAATTGGCATTAACCCTGTGGGCTGAATAGAGATTGGGGTTTTTAAAACCTGCATAGCAGTCGCCTTTGCTTCTGGCAATGGCACAACTGAAGCAAAGTACGTTGAAAGGCGCCCTGAAGCTCTGTCTGAGTGAAGCTCTTCCTATAGACAATGTGGCTTCAATGTAAATATCATGACTGTCAAAGGTGTTCATTGTTGGAACACTGCTGGTGACTTGACAGCAGAAATGACCCACTGAAGGGAAGCAGCTGGTTTCATGCTCAGATAATTATCTTGAACCATGCAGGCCAAGTCAGTAGTGGCTCTGCCCCTGTGCTGGCTTGTCACACGCTCATACTGCTTGCAAGTGAGGGAGCTGGAAGAAAAGCTTGATCACCATTTTGAAGCTAAAAGATGACCCAAAATCTCGAAATTTGCTGATGCTCTCGCTGTTGCCATGGCTCCTGACAAGCCCACATGCATTGAGAGCTTGTCTGCCCATCCTCCTCTGAGTTGCTTGGCTGTTTGTGATATGAGACAGTTGCTGCGGCAGTTATCCGAGCAGTAGACAAGAAGGCTGTTGGAGCTGGCAAGGTCCCCAAGTCTGCCCAAAAGCTCTGAAGGGTGAATGAGGATTACTCAACACCTGTGCACCCCATCTTCACCAGCAGAGGAAGAACAGTCTCAAGGTTTCTTGTCTCCACTGGCCACCAGAGTTTCATGGTAAAAAACTAGTTAATGGTAACAGTGCATCATCAAATCTTTAGAAGGAAAGGAGATGAGGTGGACTGGCTAGTTGTGTGCATGTGTGTGACAGTTTTAATTCACTCATTTTTAAAATCAGTACTTTTTATTTTTTTGTCTTTTTGAGACAGGGTCTCGCTATGCAGTTCAGGCTGGCCTTGAGCTCACTTTGTAGCCCAGGCTGGTCTCGAACTTGCAATGATCCTCCT
>NW_004955410.1:28082081-28095966 GCF_000276665.1 Chinchilla lanigera
TGTCACCGCTGAAATAATTTGTGTTATGAAAATAAATAATTTATGTTACAGTCCGTTCCAGTCCCAACCCCCTCAACTCCCTCCCCCGCCCCTGAGAAATTACAAAAGCCAACTTTGTCTCCCGGAAAGACATCTGTAACCTAATTTGCATCTGACAAGGCAGCTGTGATCTAATTTACATCCTGACAGGCATCCTGCTGTAACCTAATCCAGCCGAAGGTGTCCTGTCTGCTCAAACAAAGCCTGCTGCGCACCAAAATCACATTCTCCCATGCAATAGCAGTAACAGTCCTATATAAACCCAAACTCCTTGCCTTGAGGGCACATGGTCTCTACCCTTAGAGTCCCACCCATCACTCCTATTCCAATAAACATTTCCCTTTCCCTCTGTTGTGGTGCCTCTGACGAGCTCCCTCTGCTAACTTTCCAGTTTATATATATATATATATAATTTATATATTCCCCCCCCCCCAGGTACCGGGAATCAAACTCACGACCTCGCGCTTGCCAGGCAGGCGCTATGCCGCTGAGCTAAATTCCCAGCTCCTACAGTTTATATTTGTGCAAGCCATTTTATGAGGTTATAATCTATTGGAAAAAAAGAACCCAAGAGTCCATGGTGATGAAAATAAATAAATATATGCACAAATAGAGGAGAAGGTAAAATTCAGCCTCCCAAGTAGCTGAGACTGTATACATGTGACGCCATGAGAATTTTTTTAATAAATTAAAGAATGAATATCTTTAAGCCAGGCGCGGTGGCGCATGCCTGTAATCCCAGCACTCAGGAGGCTGAGGTAGGAGGATTGCTGTGAGTTTGAGGCCCACCTGGGCTACAAAGTGAGTTCAAGGACAGCCTAAACGGCATAGTGAAACCCTGTCTCTAAAAGGAAAAAAACAACAAAAAAGAATATCTATAAAAACCTGTAGTAAACATCATTCTTAGTGAAATATTAGAAACTTTCCCTTTGAAAATCAAGAATAAGAAAAGGTTGCTGTTATGGTTTGTGTCTGGATGTCCCCCCAAAGCCTCATGCAGTCATGGGTCGGGCTTCTAGAGTTCATGATTGATCCATGGTCCAATGCTGGGATTATAGGTGTGAGAGCTACATCCGCCCTGGGGCTGGTAGTTTACATACAATATAAAAAAAGGGAAACCGGCTTGTTCTTCCCACTGCCACTCTTCCCTTTTTGCTTTTGCTGTTTTTAGTTTCTGCCACCATGAACTGTTGCCCTCTGCCATGTGCCACTCTGCCTTGGAGCCAGCCGAGTATGGACTGAAACCTCTACAAACTGTGAGTTAAATAAACCTTTCCTTCCTTAATTCTGGGCATTAGGTATTTCACCTTAGCAGCAAGAGAAAAGTAACCAAGACAGATGCTCACTGTTATCATTTTTATTCTAAATTTACTAGGGGTTTTAGCCATGCAGCAAAGCAAGAAAGAGTGAAGGGAAGTAGAAAAGGAGGGAAAGAGGAAAGAGAAGCAGGCATGCATGGGAGTGTAAAGGAAGAAACAAAATTGATTTTATTCAGAGAGAATATGAATGTTTACACAGAAAATCCAAAACTCTTCAGACAGTTTTTTAAGGAGCCTGGTTTTATAACAGGGTCTTGATCCTCCTGCCTTAGCCTCGCCAGTCCTGAGATTACAGTCACACACCATCACCCCTGACAGACTAGTTGTTATAATTAATAAGGTTAGGAAGATGGCTGTGTATTGTCAAGATACAAAAATCAATTATAAAATCAATTATACCTCAAAAGACATAATTCTCAAAATGATATAAGAATACAAACATAGAGAACCTAGTGATAAATTTAATAAGGGATGTGAAGGAAATAAAGAAGACCTGACTAAATGCAGAGAAAGTCGCCAGCTGTGATCCTGGATAAGATGATAGTATCTGAGAAATGTGTCTTAACAGTATAAACACTGAAGCCAGGCTGCCTGTGGCTCTGGCACTTAGTAGCAGTCCATCCACAGCAAATTACTTATCTTGGTTTCCTTATCAGTAAAGCAGAGGTAACAACAGCACTTACTTCTTAGGGCTGTTTTGAGCAGAGCCTGAGATAAGACACACCAGAGGGTCTAGAACAGCACCTGCCATGCAGGAAGGTTATCTCATATTCCAGAGTGATTGGGAGGATGGAAGCCGTGAGCAGCAGGGTGGTAGTCAGCTTCCAGTTACTGTAACAAATATCTGAGATAAATAAACTTGTAAAGAGAAAAGGTTTACTTTGGCTCTTAGTTTTAGAGGTTGCAGTCTAGCACTAGGCTGGAGTGTATGGCAGAGCAAAGCCCTTTACATCCTGGCCAAGAGGTAAGAGAGAGGAAGTGTCCTACTGTCCCCTTCCCAGGGCACACACCCAGTGACCCAAAGACCTCCCACCAGGCCCCACGTCTTTTTTTTTTTTTTTTTTTTTTTGGGTCTTTTTGAGATAGGGTCTCGATATGCAGTTCAGGCTGGCCTTGAGCTCACTTTGTAACCAGGGCTGGTCTCAAACTTGCAGTGATCCTCCTGCCTCAGCCTCCCTAGTGCTGGGATTACAGGCATGCACCACGACGCCCTGCCAGGCCCCACCTCTTAATGCTCCCACTCCCTCCCAACAGCAGCAGGGCGTGGGGACCAAAGCCTTGAGCACACAAACCCTTGGGGGATATTTAAAATGGAAGCTATAGCACAGAGCAACAAAATCAAAGGCTGGCCCGCTGACCAACACTGTTAGGACCAGCTCTCAGTTTTTCTGTGAGTGAAATACACTTTTATTTTGCTTAAACCACTCTTCTGAGAGTTTTCTGTCCCTTGTCACTGAGCTAAATCCTAATACACTGGCCAACTCAGCAGCTACCGGCAAGCCCTTGTACGTTTCCCATCTCCCTCCGGGGCCTGCTTTCCCAGCCTCCTTTACAGTCGAGGCACTCGCATGACCCAGTAGGCTGTAAGAAGAGCGTCTTAGTTACTTTTCTCTGCGCTGGGACCAAATACGTGATACTTAGAGGAGAGAAGGTTTATTTGGGCTCATGTTTTGTAAGTTTCAGTCCTCCCCGGGCCAGTGGTACGGCGGAAGGGCCTGGGCAGGGGAAAGCTGCTCGTGCCGTGGCTGCAGAAAGCAGAAAGAGGGAACAGGGAGGCAGATAAACCTTCCCAGGCCCCACTCCCAGCGACCCACCTCTCCTCACCAGCCTCCGCCTCCTAGCAGTGAGTCAGCTCTCAGGCCCCGTAATCCAATCACCTTCCAAAAGCCCTGCCCAGGAGCGCAGGAGACTCCTGGGGGACATCTCCGTATAAACCATACCAAGGAGTCTGCACAAGGATTTCTGGGGGAAATGTCCCTCTCCAAGCAAAAGTAAGGGCAGCGGGGAAAGCAGGCCTGCTTTGCTGCTGCCACCGATCCTTGTCCTAGTTTGTATTCCCAAGGGGCAGACGCAAGGCAGGATTTGAGCATAAGTAGCTTCTTGGAGAAATGTTCTTAGGAGACGCAGGTAAAAGATTGGAGAAGTGAAGCAGGGAACAGCAAAATTCACTGAAAGGTGGAATTGCGAGGCAATTTTTCAGTGTGTCTGCGGTGAAATCCATCTGGGGAATTCTGTAGAACATCGCTTTAAGATCACCCTTCTCCAGGGCGAGGGAGTAGAATTTATTCCCCATCTCCCCTCACGATTGCCCCAAGGCTGCTCCCCAGGTGGATTTGGTTGTTGTTTATTAGCACCATCGGACCAGGAAGTCAGCAGGTGCCCTGGGGCTAAACTTGGGCTAGCAACCGTGGGAAAGGTCCAGGCAGTGGGCACATGCGCAGAGGCGACCGCCCTCTTGCTGCTGCAGTTGCAGTTGCGATGACTGTGAGAGGTCGCGCCGCTGGGGGCAGCTGCGGCCTCTCGAAGGCATGGTGGGAAAGCGACGAGAACTGAAGATGCCCTCCCCGATCCCTGGTGTGACAGAGCCTCTGAAGCCCAAAGCAAAGCCCTCCTTAACCTCAGGACTCCTTGTTGGCTGAGAAAAAACCTTCTTTTAACCACCGTTGGGCCAATGCATGCCACTCTTCCTGTATATTGCTAGCTCACTCAGTGACAGCTATTTTAATCTCAGTGGGTTTAGGATGTGGGAACTCAAAGCAAGGGAACTCAAAGATATTTCCGAATTTTGCTTGAATGGGGGTGGGAATGGGGAAGGGGAGAAAGAACATGAGAGAATGTCTTTAAAGTGTCGTCTTAGCCTAGTTCATTCTGGCTAAAGCCCGGAACATGGAGACCAGCCCCAGTCCTGGCTTTGAAGGGCAATCCTCTTGCCCCTGACAAAACATCCGGAATTCAGAGCGTATCTGAAAAAGCCTGAGAACCACTTAAAGATATTAAAACATGGAGAAAAACACAAAGAAAGAGCGATGCCCAGGAGAAATGACTCACCCGTGCTCCTCTTTTTTCTTCCTCTACCTGCTGTGGCTCCTTGTGTCCATGACAGGATTAACCCTGTGTTTACCCTGGCTTGATGCTTACTCTGTACACAGTACTTGCTCTTTACCTAGATTTTCTCAGAGTATCTTCCCTCCCAGAAGAGGGCGCTGTTCTACCCACCGTGAAGTCATTCATGGAACCATTCGTGGTGCACCAGGATTGGAAGAAGAGAGCTGATGCCTTTGAGAAGCCCCGTGACGGAAGAGAAGATTGTCCAGGTGGAAGGTCTGTGGGTCCTCTGAGAAGAACCAATAAAAATTTGTTCTGCTTGGTAGAAAAAAAATTTCCCCTCCTCCACAAGGGTATAGCGGCTTAGAATTTGTAAATAGTTTGTGTTTGGACTCCAGGCTGCAGTTTATTAGGGCCACACACTGCCGCTTTCTCAACCCTGCTGAAAGGACTGGATTGGTACACACTTATTTTCTGGCAGGCGCAAGGCCCTGGAAAGACTGGGCTTTGTGGTGCTCCTAGGCAGTGGATCTTTGCAAAATTGCCTCTGGGCTTTCCCTGAAAGGCACAAAGTGGCAGATGCCTAATACTGAAAGGGCCCTGTGGGCTGCAACGTTGGGTGGCTTGGTGTAATAACCAGAGTAAACAAGTAAGCTATTGTCTGATCCCAAGGACTCCCTGACGCTTTTGCTCTGTGTAAGACCCCAGGATCTTTGCCCAACCACAGCACAGGTAGCCCTAACAATAGCTGAGAGTGAATTTCCTGCCCTCAAGTCAAAGAAAATGGGGAGTCAGAATTTGTTGTCTGATTTTTAAAAAGTCAAAATATTTCTTGCCTCCCTGAGTTTACAGAGGAAGGGTGACATGGGTTATTTAGAAACAGAGAAATTAAAGCTCAAGGCTGGGGAAGTAGCACAGTAGGTGATATATTTGCCTAACACACACAAGGGCCTGGGTTTGATTCCTAGAATCTGAAAGGCTCAGAGGGGTCAAATAACAAGTCTAAGACCACACAGCAAACCAGCAGCGAGCACAAAGTTAAACGTACTTTTGTTTCTACAACCCAGGCTTCTCCCATTCCAAATTGCTGCACTGGGAGAAGCACTATGATAATAATAGTCTTCTCTGAAATTACTGCCAAGTAAACCATTTACAGTTAACCAAGACTATCAATTTTGCCTTGAAAATGCTTCCTAACTTTTCTTTTTCTATCTTTTTTTTTTTTTTAGACCTGGGGATTGACCCACTGTCTTTGCACAGAGCTCTACTCCCAGCCCCCCTCCCTCTTGAGACAAGGTCTCCCTATGTAGCTCAGGCTGGCCTTGAACTTACTGTATAGTCCAGACTGGCTTTGAACTCACAGAGATCTTTCTGCCTCAGCCTCTCGAGTGCTGGGATTACAGGTGTGCACCACCATACCTGGCTTTTCTAGCCTATTTTATTTTGTTTTATTTTAAAATTTTGAGACAGAGTCTTGCTAAGCTGATCAGGCTGGGCTCAAACTTTTGATTCTCTTGCCTCAGCCTCACAGGATTTTAGGAATGCATGATTCCTGGATGCTTCTTTATGCCTGGTACTTCTTTGCGTTCAGCTACATTCGATGCCAATACCCTAGGCTGGTTTCCATCATCTCCCACCTAAGTATTTGTAATAGCTTCCTAACTGGTCTCTCTGTCATCACTCTTCTCTTTTCTGGTTTTTCTGGTTTTTCTCCGGTACCGGGAACCGAACTTACGACCTTGCGCTTGCCAGGCAGACGCTTTTGCCGCTGAGCTAAATCCCCAGCCCCACTCTTCTCTTTTCAAACACTACCCAGAATGATCTTCTCACAATGAAAATCTAATCATACCTAAAGCTACTCATTGTTTTTATGATATTTTAGGATTTAGCCCCAGATCCTTAATCTGTCCGTAAAGTCCCTGTCTTAGTTACTGTTCTCATTGCTGAGACAAAATACTCAACAGCCAAAGTTAAAGGAGGAAACATTTATTTGACTCACAGTTCGTAGAGGTTTCAGTCCATAGTCATCCAGCTCCAAGGCAGTGTGGTATGGCAGAAAGGCATTGCAGGAGAGAAACAGTTCATGGCAGGCAGAAGACAGCAAAAGCAAGCAAGCAACAAGACACACCACAGCTCTTTCTGTCCCTTATATTTTACCCAGACTACCGGCCCTTAGGGTGAATAGCATTCACACCCTTAAACCTAGCATCCCACTGTCAATCAGTTCCAACATCACAAACCCTATGATCTCAGCAGCAGAAACCCTAGATCCTGCCACCTCCAAGAAGCCCCACCTATGACTACATGAGGCTTTGAGGGGACATCCAGACACAAGCTGTAACAGTCCTCATGACTACTT
The DNA here is from genome assembly GCF_000276665.1 of Chinchilla lanigera. Lineage (NCBI taxonomy): Eukaryota > Metazoa > Chordata > Mammalia > Rodentia > Chinchillidae > Chinchilla > Chinchilla lanigera. Next base: position 28,088,844 of record NW_004955410.1, read on the forward strand.
TTGTGGCTTTATCTCTATAACTATCTTAGAAGTTTTGTCTCAGGCTGTCCTCACAGGGCAGGCTTCATTCTCAGGGCTTTTGCACATACTATTATTGCAAATGCCTGAACGTTCTCCCACATCCTCCTTCTACCTTTCTGTGTATCATGTCAAATCTCTTTTTTTCAGTTAAACCTTTTCTGATTCTTCCAGAAAAGTTCCAGTCGCTAGTTATTACTTTCATAAAGCTTTTGTTTTTCACAGAAATGAACAGAGATTATAGTTGATTTTTGTAATTATGAGATTAGCATCCACTTATCCTAATAGACTGCCGGCTCCATGAGGAAAGGGACAATGTCCAGTGAACAAACTAACTGAGAATTGATGTGACATAGGGACCCAAGAAGTACCTATTAAATAAATGAAGATAGTATAAGAAGAAAATTATAAACCAAAGTGTTAGGAAAAAAGGAAAACTAACAGAGATATCTGCTTCTTTTCCTTTTTTCCTAACACAGAGCAAAGAGGTTATGATTGCTTATGGTTCTGGGTTTACTTTGATGGCCTTTCTTGCACAGAAAGAATGGGGGAGGGATACAGAGATATTTCATTTTTGTTTTAAAAACCAGTAGGTGTGGAGGTGATATTTTATACTGGAATATTGACGTAGCAAAAGCACATGAATTTCTTTTTTTTTTTTTTTTTTGGTTTTTCTGGTTTTTCTCCGGTACCGGGAACCGAACTCACGACCTTGTGCCTGCCAGGCAGGCGCTTTTGCCGCTGAGCTAAATCCCCAGCCCCCACGTGAATTTCTTTATAGGAACAGTCCTCCCTGTTAGCTTGCGACTGGCTTCATGTTGTTCCCACTAAAAGCCACCAAGAGACTGAAGAAAAAAAATAAATGTTCCAGTTGAGCCACTGGAACAGGACGGACTGTGACTCACTTTGTCTCCTTGCTGCCCCAGGTGTTTAAATACTACTTGCATTGATTATAAAGGAATGAAATGCTGCTATTGTTCACTGCATTTTCTCTCTACTGGAAACTGAAACGGGCTCCCTAGATAGTGAAACTTTAGCACATTCCAGAATCAAGCTGTAGCCTCCTTGGGCTGGACCGAGGTGTACCTGGAGAATAAGAGAAGAGACCTGCTCCTCAGATGACTCATGGGAATGCTGGATGCAAAGATAATGGGCTATTTGTTTTCTTCTCATAAAATTTACTTTTCTTTGCAAGGTTCCCTTTGCTTCATAGAATAGATATTATATCCTATATATATCTCCTCTCCACACAATGCTGTTACTGTATTTACTCAGGGGTTTATTTCTATAGGACCAAGGTCACCGTTAGGATCAGCCAAGTGGGACCTTGTTGACACGGTTCCTTCAAGAGTGTTACTTTCAGCTCATTTTCTTCTTCCATCCTCTCCTTCCCCTCTGCCTCCCACCCTAAGGACTTTTAATTGAGGCCCCACAGCCTGTGCCTGGCACTCTGCCTGGATTACAATGGTCTGTATGCACAGTCCCTGGTCCCAGGAAGCTTGAATTCTGGCATGAAGGTATATACCACCCACACAGTGTTGCTGGAACTTATGGCATCTGCTTAGGCTTGCTTTTCAAAGTTTTACTCTTGCTTTTCTGGTGTTGTGATACCTACCTCCAACATTTTCTGTCTCCTTCTGCTGTCTGGGCTGCCAGATAGTCAAAAATTGTAGCAAATAAAAGGGAAAGAAGTCCAGCTGAATTTTAAGGGTCTCCCTACCTGTGAAATGCTACAAATTAGTTATGGGGCTCAAGCCTCCTTTAAATAATCGTGGATAGGAGGACAACTATGCTGGTCAGAATCCTCTAGGTGCCCAAGGGTGGTATTTCATTTTATCTCATCTAGAAAGGGGATAACATTTTATTCTTCAAAGATGCCGTACAAACGGTTATTACAGAGGCAACACAACACGTTACAGGGAATTGCTACATTTCTCATATCTAACCTTTTTGTACTTTAACCATTTACGCGGCATGGGTGTTGGAGAATAAGTGGGGATATCTGACCCACGGGCACCAACTCGGGTCACTGTAACCAGAACTGATGTGTCTTCTCGGTAGCACCCTATCTCACTGCAGATTGGACCTGTGGCTGCCTCAGAGCCTTCTGAGAGGCCTCGGGGCTTCCAGTTTCAGATTGTCATTGTTCTTCTTTCACCAGATTCTAATTTTTTTTTTTTAAATCTCTGTACCATGCATATTATACAAATTCAAGTAGTGTTATTGTGAAAAATATGAGAAAAAATTTATAGTATCTGATAGTATCTCTACGAATTTGCCTTTTGGTGATGTATTATAAATGGAATGATAGACCGTGTGGTCTTTTGTGACTGGCTTCTTTCATTTAGTACAGTGCTCTACAGCTTCCTCCGTGCTGTATCATTTATCCCAGCACCTGGGAGGCAAAGGCAAGAGGATTGTCGTGAGTTCAAGGCCAACCTGAACTGCAATGTGAGATCCTGTCTCAAAAAAAAAAGAAGAGAAAAAAATGAAACAATAATTACATATGTGTATAACCTGCCTTTTCTTCAACAGATGTTCTGTTATGAACGTCTTTCAATCCTCACGTTTTCTCGTTTTTAAAAACTTCACTGTGTTCATTGTCTACATGAGTTGCTCCTTCATTTCAGCCATTTTCTCTTTTTCCATATTTTTATGTGTTTCCTTGATGAATCCACCTGTGAGCCCCTGGCTTCCTCTTGTAGAAGAGATGGGAGAGCGAGCTCCTTCACGCCTGGCTGTTGCCATGGAGACAGACTGTGTGCTGCTGGGCGGTTTGCCAAGTGGTGTGCATGCCAGCCAGGGTACCAAGAGGAAACCGAGGCGCGTTGGGTGCGTGCATTGCAGAAACACTCCAAACCTATCGAGTTGTTTGATTCCCTGAAATGTTCCTCAAAGGCCCTATCAGTCTCTCTTGAGCAGCGGCATAACTTTTTTTTTAGTATTTGAGATTGAACTCAGGGCCTTCACACTAAGCTACATCCACAGCCCTCCTTTTTTAAAAAAGAAAATTGTGGGACAGGGTCTCGCCAAGTTGCTCAGCCTTGGCTCGAACTTGTGAACCTCTTGCTGCTTCAGACTCCTTGGGTGCTGGGATTACAGGGATGCACCAGCGCGTCCAGCTGGCAGTGGCAGTGCTGACTGAGGCCATCCATGTCAGGGACTGGAGAGACGTGGGAGGATGTCTGCACTGGGTCAGCGCTAAATCTCATGTGAAAGGAAAGAGTTCTTTCCTCCAGTTTGTCTCTATCAAAGCGAGGAATGTGGACCTCCTTGAAGGCGCTTTAAGGGCAGTAATGTGATTGCTGGAGCAGGAGGGGAGGAATGTGAAGATTCCGGGTGGTTATGGTTTAGATCTAAAATGTCCCTCAAAGCCTCATCCACTCAGAGGTGGAACTTTCGGAAGGTCACTGGATTATGCAGTTTTGTAGCTGACCTGCCATTTGGAGGTGGGATCTGGTCAGAAGAGTGGGTCACTGGTGGTGTGGCCTAGAAGAGTTTAGCTCTTCTCCCTTCACACACTCTCTGCTTTCCCACCCCGTACCAGGAACAACCCTCCTCTTCCATGCCTGTCAAGGGTCCCTAGAGGACCAGGGACTGGACCTCTACAGACCGTGAGCCAAAATAAACCTCTCCTCATTTAAGTGATGAGTATTGGGTATTTTATTACAGCAACATCAAAAGTAACTAAGACACAGGTGGCACCTTAGACTGTCAGATTTGTAGACACACATGAGGACGCTTGGGAAATTGCCGAAGTAACTGGGAAGGAGTTTGGGGAGCGGGAGTGGAGGTTCCTCTCCCAGGAAGGTGCCTACTCATGCAATTATGATTGGGGCATTCATGCAGATATGCCATTTTTTATACTTACAGATCAAGCTTATTTGGGGACCATTATCTGGGATCATTTAGGACCTTGTTGCAGCTATCGCATGTCTGTATAAATGAATTACCTAAGAATTCGAGACATGCGGTGTTTGCTAAGGGGACATGGTGTGGCCACTGGGAAGAAAGAGAATGCACTGTCTCCCAAAATCTGGTTGGGATATTGCAACTGATGATGACACATTGTCTTGGTTACTTTTCTCTTGTTGCTGAGGCAAAATACCCAAAACCCAGAATTAAGGAAAAAAAAGTTTATTTAGCTCACAGTTGGTGGAGCTTTCAGTCCATACGTGGCTGGCTCCAAGGCAGAGTGGCACATGGCAGAGGGCAACAGTTCATGGTGGTGGAAAACAGCAAAAGCAACAAGAGCAAAAGGGAGGAGCAGCAGCTGGAAGAGCAAGCCTCTTTCCCTCCCTTATAGTGTATGCAAGCTACCTACCCTGCGGCGAGTGTAATACTCACACCCATAATCCTAGCATTGGACCATGGATCAATCTTAAACTCTAAAAGCCCACACCCATGACTGCATAGGCTTTAGGGGGACATCCAGACACAAACCATAACACACACTCATATCCCAAAAGGGCATGAAAAAGTTTATTACTCACAAAATGAGATTTTCTAGGGAGAGTAAGTGGCTCCTAAACAGGTCCAAAAGTCTGAGAGAACAGGAAAGAGCCAGGGCTGGGGTATTATGACATTTGAAGGTAGGGCCAGGTGAGGGGCCCATGTGTGCTTGAACTTCCTCCTAGTGTAAAAGGGGGGTGAAAAACAGCTTTGCTTATCAGCTTGCCCACATGTGAAGCAGAAGAGGAAAGGGAAACGTGAGACATAAAATCTGTCAGCAGTCAAACATAAAAAAAAGAAAAAGGAGTCAGCCTGTAAGTGACCTGGTATAGCATGTGACCCTGTTAACATAACTATATTGATGGCAGCTAGTTGCAGCCGATGCTGATGTTGACATATTTCCCTACAGATAAAATGACGAGAGTTTTCTTTTTATTTATTTATTTTTTTCTGTTTTTGAGATAAGGCCTCTATATGTCCCTCAGGGTGGCCTTGAAGTCACTATGTAGCCTAGGCTGGCCTCGAACTCACAGTGATCCTCCTGCTTCAGCCTCCTGAGTGCTGGGATTACAGGCTAGAGTTTTCTTTTTAAAGATACTTTCTCTCTCTGTCTGTCTCTTTCTCTCTCTCATATATATATGCAAAAGTCATTTTCCCTCTCTCCCACCCACCCCTAAGCCTTCTCCACTCTACTTTTCTGTCTTTTTGATTAGCTCCAAAAAGCTGCTACTGCCCCTGGCAGTAACATCTACGATACCCATGACCTGCAGTAGGTTATTAATTGCATCTCTGGATTGCAAGTCCTGATGGCTGAGCAGCAGTTCAGGAAACTGTGTGTGAGGTATGTTCCTGAGAACAGGGAGTTTCTGTGCCAGAATGGATGCAAGGACACTCCAATGGGGGGTGCAGAAAATTTGTTTACAAAGCTCACTTGTTCTTCTTTGATAGATTCGGCCAAATAAAATCATTTGTTGTTGGCCCAAACCTACTTCGGATGGCTATAAAGTCGGGTCATACTGACCCAGAGACAAGCCTGCCTGTGGCGAATGAGGACCCTCATGGGAGTCACGTTCCATAAGTTCCTGTGATCCATGCTTACGTAAATAAAGATTGAGCGGAGCAATTCTTAGTTATATGTATGTTCTAATGATGCATATCGGCGATAAAAGAGAACTGTCCAAAACTGAAGCAATGAAGACCTAACCTCACGCAGTGGAGGTCAGGGCCACTGTCAGGTCCAGCAGAACACAGGCTTGATCTCAGCAGTTTATTCCAGGGCACTTTCACAGGTTTTGTATTTTATGTGCTCTTCTGTGTTTGGCTTCTTGCACTAAGTATCATGCTTATGAAACTCTTCCACACCATTGTGTATAGCAATAGGTGTCAGTTACGCTCAGTGTCGGGTGAATATACTACAAGTTTTCACCTCTCTTGATGCTAATGGTCACTGGGGTCGACAGTTTGATGATAGTATGAATAGTGTTGCCATGAACATTCCTATACATGTTATTTAGTGACTATATGTGTAATGGGCATATATCGAGGAGGATATTTACTAGGCTGTGGGGCATATGTATGTTCCACTTTTTCCTATTTGAGACAGGGTCTTGCTATGCAGTACAGGCTGTCTTTGAATTCACAATGATCCTCCTGCCTCAGCCTCTTGAGTACTGGAATTGCAGGTGTGGGCCACCATGCCTGGCTCAACTAACTTTTTCTTTCTTTCTTTCTTTCTTTCTTTCTTTCTTTCTTTCTTTCTTTCTTTCTTTCTTTCTTTCTTTCCTTCCTTCCTTCCTTCCTTCCTTCCTTCCTTCCTTCCTTCCTTTCTTTATTGTCTTTTTGAGACAGGGTCTCACTGTGCAATTCAGGCTGGCCTTGAGCTTACTTTGTAGCCCAGGCTGGTCTTAACTCACAACAATCCTTCTGCCTCAGCCTCCCAAGTGCTGGGATTACAGGCATGTACCACCATGCCTGGCCACCTGGCTCAATTTTAAAAGATAATATTGAAAGATTTTTTTTCTTCTTCTTTTTCCCTGTACTGGGGATTGAACTCAGTATCACCCTACACCACACTACCTCCCCACTTTTTTGAGACAGGGTCTTGCTAAGTTGCTTTGTTGCCCCAGCTGGGCTTGAATTTATGATTCTCCTGCCTCAGCCTGCCAGAAAGCTGGGATTACAGGCATCTGCCACCAAATATGGCCCAAATCATTTTTCAAAGTAGATTATAAGAGTTCCAGTTGCTCCACATCTTCAACAAAATTTAGAAACATTAGTATTACTCTAGTCATCATTTTTTGTTTGTTTTGTTTCTGGTACCGGGAATCAAACTCATGACCTTGTGCTTGCCAGGCAGGCACTGTGCCACTGAGCTAAATCCCCAGCCCCTTGTCATCAGTTTTAATGTATATTTCACTGATAACAATATAGTTGAAAATCTATTTACATGCTTACATATTTATTGTACATTTGCATATCATGTTCTGGGAAACCCAAGATGTAGCTCATTTTTCTATTCAATTACAAACTTCCTTTTTATTAATTAATTTAAGGAGTTACTTGTCCAGTCTACATACAAAGCTTTTGTTAGATTTATATATTGCAAATATCTTTCTCCCAATCTGCCTAATTTTTTCACCTTTCTTTTTTCCAG
>NW_004955410.1:28098436-28099816 GCF_000276665.1 Chinchilla lanigera
TTTATTTCACTTATGAGTATGGTCTCAAATTGCATCCATTTACCTATAAAAGTCTTAAGTTTATCCTTCTTTATGGCTGAGTAGTACTCATTCATAAACGACCACATCTTTTAATCCATTTCTCAGTGGATGAGTATTTGGGTTGTTTCCAAGATTTAGCTATTAAAAATTGTGCTGCTATAAACATAGGTGCACATATATTGCTGTGGTATGATGTTTCTAATTCTGGGAAGATACACAGAAGATACATAGCTGGGTCAAATGGGACCTCTAATCCTAGTTTTTTGAGGAATCTCTACACTGCTTTCCACAGTGGTTGCCCCAGTCTACACTCTCACCAACAGTGGAGAAGTGTTTCCTTTCTCCCCACAGCCCCTTCTGCATTTGTTATTGGTTGATTTCTTGATGATGGCCACTCTTCTGGGGTGAGATGTAATCTCAGCATTATTTCAATTTGCATCTCTCAAATGACCAGTGATGTTGAACATTTTGTTACATATTTATTTGCAATTTCTATTTCTTCATCTGAGAAGTGTGTATTCATTTCAGATGCCCATTTTTAGATTAGGTCTTTAAATCTGGGGGGAAATCTGATTTTTTTGAGTTCTTTATATATTCTAGATAGTAGTCCTTTGTCTAGGGAACAGCTGGAAAGTTTTTTCCCCACACTGTGCTGTCTCTTTACTCTACTGGTGGTTTTTTTTTGCTGTGCAAAAGCTTTTTAATAACATGAGATCCCAGTTGTTGATTCATTGTGGTATTTCCCGTGTGATCAGGGTTTTGTTCATAAAGACTTTGCCTAGATCTATGTCTTCCTGAGTTCTACCTATCCTATTTTCCAGCAGATTTAATGTTTCTATTTTATTTTATTTTTTTAATGTTTCTATTTTAATATTCAGATCTTTAATCCATTTCTATTTTAGTTTCATGCATGGTGAAAGATATGGGTCTAGTTTTAATCTTTAGCATGCAGAAAGCCACTATTTCCAGCATCATTTATTAAAGAGGCTATTTTTCCTCTAGTAAAGGTGTTTGGCTCTTTTGTCAAAGGTAAGGTGGTTGAATGTGTTTAGAGCTGTTTCTGCATCTTCTAATCTGTTCCACTGACCCTTGAGTCTGTATGCTTTGGTTTTTTTTAAACCAGTACCATGCTATTTTTATCATGGTAGTTTTGGAGTATAATTTCAAGTTGGGAGTTGTGATACCCCTTGTCTTGCTGTTGTTGTTCAAAATTGCTTTGGGTATTCTAGGTCTCTTCTGGTTCCAAATGAATTTTGCAATTGTTTTCTATAATTCTATGAGATATGATATTTGTATTTTGATCAGGAATGCATCAAATGCATTAAATCCATATAACAGTTTTGAGAGTATGGCCATTCT
>NW_004955410.1:28099916-28101661 GCF_000276665.1 Chinchilla lanigera
AGTGCTGGGATTACAGGTGTGCACCACCACACCTGGCCTTATCACATTTAGATATATGGAACATCTTCAGATATCTTTATTATGTGGCTTTCTATGCATATATACATAAATATGGGCATGTAGAGCTACATATAGATATGTATGTAGAGATACAGATAAATATCCACAGGGATATATGTCTACAAATGTGCACCTAACATTTATAGATCCGGGGCCAAATGTAAAATAGAGACACATATATCAACTGTCTAAATATTACAAGTTATAAACCAAGCTTACAAACTCTTAAATGAAATACAATTTATTCTTCCACCTAGAAAGATTTACCACAATGTCAAAATTGAAAATTATGTTTATAGTCATGTTTTTATGAGATTGGCATTTGGTAAAATATAAAAGATGGCTGAATTTAATCATTTTTGGGCATATCTGAGTGTTCCGTTTATGGACTGATATTTATATAAATGATTAAATAAAATACATAATAAGCTACTACACGTTTATTACATAGTTGTTTTTAACTTTTAGTTACATTGTTAATCCATTATAATTGAGATCATCATATAATTTTTCTTTTATTGCTGGTAATGAGCTATAGTTTTTTTATATTTTTCAGTATCTTTACTATATTTTAAAACTTTTTTTCACACCAGGAATTGAACTCATGACCTTGGACTTGCCAAGCAGAGTATCTTTCCTATAAAATTCGTATTTTTTATTGGCACATTTTAGACATACATAACGATCACATTCATCATAGGGAATTTGCGCCTACCTGCGCATGATATAGCTTGCTTCTTTTTTCCCATTCCTCTCCCCTACCTTCCCCTTCTACCTTCCCCTCCTTAATTACAAAAGTTTGTTTCCATTTTTTTAAATTTCTTTTTCTCTTGTTCCTCCCTTCCTGTCCCCCTTCCCCCTTCCCTTGTTCCCTTCTTATTTGAACATTTTCTTCCTGCTTCCTGACACCTATTATACATTTTAGTCCTTATTTGCACTTCGGTTTCTCACACCAGAGAAACAATGTGATGTTTACACATATGTGTCAGATTTATTTCACTTAAGAGTATGTTCTCAAGGTGCATCCATTTAGCTAGAAATGCCTCAAGCTTATTATTCTTTGTGGCAGAATAGTTCACCATAGTGTGTTAAAAAACAAACAAACACCAAAACCCACATCTTCTTTATCCATTCATCAGTTGATGGGCATTTGGGCTGGTTCCAAGATGTGGCTATTACAGACTGTGCTGCTATAAACATGGACCTGCATATATTACTGTGGAATGCTGCTTTTACTTCTTTCAGGAAGATACCAAGTAGAGGAATAGCTGGGTCAAGTGGAATCTCTAATTTTAGTTTTTTTTTTAAAGAGAAGAAAAAATAGAAGTAGAAATAAATATAAAATAATTTCAAATCAGGCTAGGGGAGAGTAACAATAATTAATACATTGTGTATTGTTATCTTCATAGTAGTTACTCAAGATACAAAATATAGGTATGAAAACTTGTCCAAATAGTATTACACAAACCTTTCTTTTCAAAGAACTAGAGTATAACTATCTCAATGATCATATCTATATATCTATATCTATCTCTCTCTCTTTATACATATATATGTATATATACACTGTTTTTTCCTTTTCTCTTCCTTCATTTCCCCTTTCCCCCATTACAGTTTGTCTTTTCTTTTGAACAGTTTCTTCCCAATTCACAATATCCATTGTACATTTTGGACCTTTTTTAATC
>NW_004955410.1:28103977-28106095 GCF_000276665.1 Chinchilla lanigera
AAAAAAAAAAACCAAAAAAAAAACACAAGTTCTACATACATTTTCAAAGTTACTCTTCTAAAATATTCAATGTCAAGTATTATTAGAATTAAAAATAATTATTGTTATGGTTCATACATCTTGTCAACTTGGGGAGTCTGGAGGCTGGGCTAAGTGACTCAGCAGGGAGCCAGGGTGCTTACTTTGTATACATCCTGAGCTTGTGAAAGAGGAGGGCATGGAGATTATGTGAGAGCTACATGCCCCCTGGGTGGGGGTAGCCTGTTTACAATGTGAGGGAGGAAAAGAGGCTGCTTGCGCCACTCCACTCTTTTGCTCTTGTTGCTTTGCTGTGTTCTGCCGCCATGAACGTTTGCCGTCTGCCATGTATCACTCTGCCACGAAGCCAGCCAAGTATGGACTAAAACCTCCACAAATTGTCAGCTAAATAAACCTTTCCTTCCTTAATTTTGGGCTTTGGGTATTTTGTCTCAGCAACGAGAGAAAAGTAACTAAGACAATTATATTTAATAAACAACAATTATTTAAATAAAGCAATCATTTTTATTTGACTTTTAAAAATTAATAGTCAAAAAATAAAAATCTTCACAATTTTAATATACAATTAGTATCACATTTCACCTGTGTTCTATCTAAACCCACATCTATAGAAATCCAACAGGAAAAAATAAAACAAGAAAAAAAAAAGAAATCCAACAGGAATTTGTGTTAACATTGCCAAAATGTCCTAACTGACATAAACAATTGCTATTACAAATACCCTCTCTCTTCTTGCCTCCAAAACAGGACTCAAAACAGGAAGAGGAGCAAGAAAATAGGGCTCTGGTACTCCCTGTGCCGAGCAGGGATACTTTGTAATGCAAGAATTGGCTGTGTAGTTGCTGTCTAAGGGGAACACAGGAGCGGCGGTTGGTCTTGTTTACTGCCCACATGTTGCTACTGCTCAAACGTTCCCTGCAGTCTCCCTGCTAGGGACATTGATACTGACATTGCTTTTGTACTCTGAAAGTTACATACTAAATTTTAAACATAGTAATGGTGTTTATTAATGGTGTCCAAGTTAGTTTATCTTAGAAAGTCTCAGAATAAGACCATCTGTCTAATTGTAAAATGTTGAATCATTACCAGGGAAGGAAATGTCTAGCGTCACAGAGTATGATTGTTCTGCTGTGCAGTGAATCTTACAGACACTATTCACTAGGTAGTCTTTCTCTCTCTCTCTGTCTCTCTGTTTCTCTCTTTTTCTCTTTCCCTCCCTCCCTCTGTCTGGCACTGAGGGTAGAATCCAGGAACTTTGGATCAGGCTACATTTCCAGCCATTTTAATTGTTTTTAAAAACAGAGTCTCACTGAATACAATAGATAAATAACCCAAGAGGAACTTGAACTTTTTCTATTTTTTTAAGACAGGATCTCCCTATGTAGTCCAGGATGGACTTGAACTCACTATGGAGCCCAGGCTGGCCTCTGACTCACGGCAATCCTCCTGCCTCAGCCTCCTAAGTGCTGGGATTACAGGAATGCACCACTACACCCAGCTCATTTTTACATTTTTTTAAATGACAAGTTTTCCAGCAGATGGCAGTAAATTATTTGGAAGAAAAGGAACATTAAAAAACTTCTCACAAGTGTGTTTTATGAGCAGGCAGCAATGACAGGTCATCCTTCTCCCCACAGACAGCCTCTGATAAATGCTGGAAACCATTCTTCTACACCATATATTTGTGTAGCTAAATACATATGTATATATTAAGATACAAGTTTTATAACTTTTCAACTTCTTTTATGTAAACTGCAGCACACCATATTATTTTTTTACTGCCTTGTTTTACTGAATATGTCTAAAGATTACAGATGTGGGCCACCACACCCAGCCCATTCCTTTTTATAACAAAAGCATAATCCACACTGTGGGTTATTTAAGCATTTCTGTATCAGGGGTCATTGAAACTGCTTCCAGCTGTTTGTCGTTACACGCAGTGCTGTAGTGTCCACCCTTGTGGATACCTTCTCACACGCCAGTGAGGGTTTCTGTGGGTGAGATCCTGACAAGTGGTCTTGTTGGCGCACAGAGTATGTGTGATTTTTGTTTTGTTTTGTTTTGTTTTGTTTTGTTTTG
>NW_004955410.1:28106670-28111948 GCF_000276665.1 Chinchilla lanigera
AGGGAGACCCTGTCTCAAAAAAGACAAAAAAATAAAATAAAATAAAAATAAAAACCAACAATAAACTACAAGATTTCCTGAACAGAAATGGTAGGACCCCTGAATCTTTTACAGTGAACGTCAGGAAAAAAATTAAGTTATGACTATTTTCATGATGTATAAGGCAAAAATTTATATGACCATTTTTTTTTTTTTGGCTTTTTTCTGGTACCAGGAGTCGAACTCACAACCTTGCGCTTGCCAGGCAGGCGCTGTGCCGCTGAGCTAAATCCCCAGCTCCTATATGACCATTTCAAAATATACCAATTAAGATTTATAGTTTGTAAGATGCACTAGACAATAGTTCTTAAAGGTGAACACAAATGCTTAAAACACTGTTACCAACACCAACCTGTTTGTTTATGATGTTAAAGAGATGCATAATTAAAACTGTGATATTTGTTATCTCTGATAAACAGATAATACCTATGATGCTTTAAAGCAATCCTTTTAAGTCCTCATTTCCCTCGTTTGAAATTTATCATGGCTCACTTCAAAGACATATTACAGCTTTACGCTGATTCCAAGTGAATGTTTTGAAACATATACAGCCCCCAGGGATTTCAGTTTTGATAGGACACTGCCAATATGCTTTCCAAAACTGCTTCTCCAATTTATGCTCTCGTGAGCTGAGCATGAAAATACCTGCCATCAACAGACCCTCTCAGTGAAACTTTTTTTTGACTGCTGAGAAATGGATTCTCCTTTTCTGCTTATTAACTATTGGTGCGTCCTCTTGTTTACTGATATGGAAGGAGTTAAGAATATGGAATCCAAAAATCCGTTGCTCTGGCACTTTGATGATTTGAATGACAAGAATATTAGTCTGATTTTTATTTTGTTTCTTAAAAGCAAAAATAAATCCCCAGGTGGAACAACTGGCACATGGCAGGGGGCAACAGCTCATGGCAGCAGAGAACAGCAAAGGCAATGAGAGAGCAAGACAAGCCTCTTTCTGTCCCTTACACTGTATCCAGTCTACTGGGATTAGGGCAGTGCCAATCCAATCAGCGGACCGAGCCAGCAATCACCCACCCTTAATCCTTGCAAATCAGTCACACACTCTACATTCAGCCACCTGTGGAAAAACCCTATGACCACAGGAGGCTTTGTTGGGGGGGACATCTAGACACAAACTGTAGCAAGCCCCTAGGAGGACAGAGTTGGGGTGTTGCCACCCTTATGGTATCTTTGGTGCCTATCCATGTATTTTTGAATGCACTCTAGAATATGTAAATGGTTCAAAACTCTTAAGGAGTGACCAATAATCTTCCTCCCACCCTTGCCACCACCCACTTCTTTCTCCTCACCAAAGTTTACCCTTTCACAGATACTCCAATATGTACACGGGCTAGTTAATTTAAAAAGAAACCTAGGCCTATGTGTGTCCATTCACAGAAAATTATTTAAAAGAGTACAAGCATAGCCTCTTCTGCAAGAGTTTTCATAATATGAAGTTTGGGTTTTGTTTTGTTTTTTTCTTTTTGAGACAGGGTCTCACTATGCAGTTCAGGCTGGCCTTGAGCTCACCTTGTAGACCAGGCTGGCCTCGAACTTGCAATGATCCTCCTGCCTCAGCCTCTCGAGTGCTGGGATTACAGGCGTGCAACACCAGGCCTGGCTCTGAAGTTTGGATATTAGGCAAGCATTTATTCAGGAAATACGAGATGTCCGTTAGAATAATACCAAAATAGGGCCGGGGATATAGCTCAGTGGCACAAGCACCTGCCTAGCAAGCACAAGGTCCTGAGTTCAATTCCTGGTACCAAAAAAAAGAAAAAAAAGAATAACACCAAAATAATACTTACGAAGGTCTATCTTGCTCTGTAGCTGTACTAGGCTAAATTACTTCTATACCTTACTAACAACAACCCAGCTGGGTATGTTCTATATCACAGATAAGGAAACTGAGTCGTTAAAAGCGACTCGCCCCTGGTTATCTGGCAGCATATTAAGCACAGTTGGTTCTCTGTATCCACGTGTTTAACAGCCTCAGATTTAGCCAATTGAAGATCAAGAATATTTGGAAAAAATTGCATCTGTACTGAACATGTACATTTTTTTCCTTGTTATTATTCCCTAAACAATGTAGTATGACAGCCATTTACGCGGCATTTATGTTGCAGTCAGTAGTTTAAATAATCTAGAGATGAGTTAAATGTACAGGAGCATGTGTGTACACTAAATGTAAATACTATACCATTTTACATAAGCGACTTATCAGCAGCTTGTGGTATCCATGGGCGTTCTGGGACCGATGCCCATCGGCAGCGAGGGGCGGCTTTGGAAGCTTTGGGATTGCAGACGCTTCCGGTTTATACAATGAAGCTTTTTGGCTCGGGCATCTGAGCCTTAACCACTGCACTCTACTGCCTCCACATGGCTATTGCCTGTAATGCACCATGACCCGCAAGGAGAGCCACGTGTGTGGGTAAAGCTACACTCTGCGCAAGCCTAGGACGAATACGCAGTGGGCGGCAAGATGGCTCCCACACCGGTGCTGATTATATCACACTGCAGTTTATCTCAAAGCCCAGAAATTGGGTGTTTTAGCACAGGGTTTATATTCAAGATATGCTAGGTAGCGATAAGCTTTGTTTTCGTCAGATGTAACCAATTTATTTTTAGTTTAATAATCACACAGAATTCACCATTTAAACCAGTGCTTTTAAAATGCAATTTTTTTGATAAGCTAATTCTATTTGTAAATTTAGTCAACATACATAATTGACCTGGGGCCGGGGATATAGGTCAGCGGCACGGCACTTGCCTGGCAAGTTTGATGTCCTGAGTTCGATTACTGATTAAAAAACAAAAAACAAAAAACAAAAAAAACCTAAAAACCTCAATTGGATGAATAAAAAAACCCCGTGGAAGACCGGCTCTGTAAATGGGATTTTCCCAGGAAGGTAACCACATGTGACCTAACCCAAGACCATCTTTTTTTTTTTTTTGTCATTTTAAGACAGGGTCTCCCTATGCAGTTGAGGCTGGCCTTGAGCTCACTTTGTAGCCCAGACTGGTCTGGAACTCGCAACAATCCTCCTGCCTCAGCCTCCTGAGTGCTGGGATTACAGGCATGCGCCAACACACCCGGCTCCTAACACCATTTAATTGGCAGAAGTCCAATAGCCAGGGGCGGTATGCTCCTCCCCACAGCAAGTTCACACTAACTCCCACAAGGGAAAGAATGAACCTCGATATTGTTTCCTCTTAGTAGATCAGAAAAAAACCCAATTATGAGACCAACCAGAACACAATGAAAAGCTGGCCTAACTAGAATATTAGTAACAAACGGTGCTGGTGTGACTAACTTGTTATTCTAGAGCCCTTATAAACAAAATCCCCCAGTTAGTGTTTGCAATACCAGCTAGAGGATTAGTTAATGTAGTAGAATGAGGACTTATATAAGGCATACACATAGCATTTTACTCCTATATAGGAACAAGTACAGCCTAGTTAGGAGGAGACCAACCAGACTCTAAATTATACACATCTTAATGAAAAGACTCCCTAGCGCTTGTGAATGTACAACATTTAATTTAAAAATGTTGACACTACAATATATAAAATGGCTATTATAAATGCACATAGTGTAGTCGATAGCTGCCAGGTTTACTTTTTTGTTTTTTTAGGAAACCGTAAGTTACGCTGCGATTCAGACTTGTACCTTCACCCTTGAAAAAGCCCACATTCTATCTCAGCGCTGTATGGGGAGACTTAATAGCCCCAATTGTTAAACATGTGGATCAAGTCATAGCCAGTTTTATTGCAAAAGGACCTTGTACACATTGAGCGATTCCAGTACCTTAACAGCTACCGCACAAGTCATTAATGTACAGAAACGTGTACCATGAGAAGCAAGAAACATCACCCAGCCCTTCTGCGTATCAGCGACTTGTCACACGTGAGCAACAGTGAGGTCTGTGTGTGAACACTTTGCACATTCATCTTGGGTGAAAGGCAGACTGACTTAAGTAGAAATGCAACATTATAAACAATTGTGTGTGTGTGTGTGTGTGTGTGTGTGTGTGTGTGTGTGTACTGGGAATTGAACTCAGGGCCTCGTGCTTGCCAGGCAGGCTCTGTGCTGCTGAGCTACATCCCCGGCCCAATAAACAATTCACCAAAAAAGGCCACAAATTAAACCAAAGTATTTTACAAAATTTATTACAAAATGCCATAAAAATTGCTTTCACGTAAGCTCCCTCCCCAGATCCAGCGGGCCAACTGGATGTCCTTGGGCACGACGGTGACTCTGTTGGTGTGGACGGCACACAGATCAGTATCCTCAAATAAGCCCACCAGGTATGCTTTAGGCATACCTGAAGGCCCGGGTGGCTGCGCTCTGAAACCTCAAATCTGCTTTGAATTCCCAGGCAATCTCCCTCGCCAACCTCTGGAAAGGCAGCTTCCCCATGAAGCTCGGTGGATTTCTGGTAAGAGCTGATCTCTCCAAGCGCATGGGAGGGACCTGTAGCCATGAGGTTTCTCCACCCCGGTAGAGGGAGCACTTTTCCTGGCAGCTTTAGTGGCCAGTTGTTTTCCGGGCTTTCCTACCAGTGGACTTCTGAGCAGTTGACTTGGTTCGGTCCATTTTCCTGTACCCAGCGCTGAAGTCTTAGGTGGCTTCTCTGACTGCCGCAGTTGTGGAAGGCAGAAATGATGCTCTCTCCATGGACGACCAAACCGCGCTGCGCTCTTAAAATGAAAGTTTTGAGAATGCAAAACTTTTTTTTTCTTCCCCTTTCCTCTCCTCTCTTCTGCTCCTCTTTCCTTTTTAAGGCAGAGCAGAAGGGACAGGCAGGGGCTGTGGGCCAGGTGTCCCTCTCTGCTTGGGTGCGTTGGTCATTTAAAGCCAAGAGAACGCTCAGCGCCTCTCTGGTCATGATTCTCTGGCTTATTGTAAAGACTGACCTTCTTACCTGCATTTTTCTACTTAGGGTAAACTATGAGGATGTATTGTGCTATGTTCTCAGTGTTTTGTCTTCAAAACAAAAATTTCAACCGCTTTTCTTTCAAACTTTTCAATACAGTCAGCCTTCCATATCTGCAGGTTCCACATCTGAGGAATCAAGCAATGATGGATCAAAAATATTTTTTAAAATTGCACTTGTACTGAACATGCACATTTTTCCTTGCTATTATTCCCTAAACGATAGACAAGAACAACTATTTATGTAGAATTTCTGTGGTATTCTGTATTTTAAGTAATCTATTTTTTTTTCTCGTGTTGAAT
>NW_004955410.1:28112724-28114783 GCF_000276665.1 Chinchilla lanigera
CTTCCCTTGTTTCCTTTCCCATTTGAACATTTTCTTCCTACTCCCCAATATCTATCACCCACTGTGGTCCTTATTTTGCTTTCAGTTTCTCATACAAGAGAAACTATGCAACATTTAAACACATGTGTCTGATTTATTTCACTTAAAATTATGGTCTCAAGGTGCATCATCCGTTTACCTCAAGTTTATCCTTCTTTATGGCAGAGTAGTACTCCACTGTATGAAAAAGCCACATCTAGTTGGGTGTTGGGGCACATACCTATAATCCCAGAACTCAGGCAGCTGAGACAGGAGGATTGCCATGAATTTGAGGCCAGCCTGGGCTACACAGTGAGTTCAAGGCCAACCTGAGCTACAAAGAGAGACCCTGTCTAAGAAAAAAAAAAAGCTACATCTTCTTTATTCATTCATTCAATGATGTCTGGACTGATTCCAAGATTTAGCTACATCAAATTCTGCTGATATAAATATGGATGTGCATATATCACCATGGTATAATGCTTTTAACTTTTTTGGGAAAATCCCAAAAAGGGGAATAGCTGGGCCAAATAGAACCTCTAGTTTCAGTTTTTTGAGGACTCTCCATACTGATTTTTATATTGTTTGTACCAATTTACACTACTACCAGCAGTGGAAAAGGGTCTCCCTCCCCCAACAGCCCCATCAGCATTTGTTATTGGTTGATTTCTTGGTGATAGCCATTCTTTTTGGAGTGAGATGGACTCTCAGTGTTAATTGGCATTTTCTGAATGACTAGTGATATTGAACATTTTTCATGCATTTATTGGCTATTTGTGTTTCTTCATTTCAGAAATGTCATTTCAGATACTCATTTTTGGATTATGTCTTTAAATTTGGGTGGTCTGATTTTTTTTGAGTTCTTTATATATGCTAGATAGTAGTCCTTAGCAAAAAATTTTTTCCCATTCTGTGGGTTATCTCTTCACTTTGTTGGTGGTTTCTTTTGCTGTGCAAAAGCTTTTTAGTAAGATGAAATCTCACTTGTTGATTCTTTGTGGTATTTTCTGTGTGATCAGGGTTTCGTTTATAAAGACTTTGCCTAGACCTATGTCTTTAACAGTTCTACCTACTCTATCTTCCAGCAGATTTAGTGTTTCATTTTAATATTCAGATCTTTAATCCATTTCTATTTTAGTTTAGTGCATAGTGAAAGATATGGGTACAGTTTTAAGCTTTGACATGCAGAAAGCCACTATTTCCACCACCTCTTATTAAAGAGGATATTTTTCCTTTAGTGAAAGTGTTTTGCTCCTTTGTCAAAGATAGGGTGACCGAATGTGGAGTTGTTTCTGCATCTTCTAATCTGTTCCACTGAAGTCTGTTTTTTTTTGTTGTTGTTGTTGCTCAAAATTGCTTTTGGTATTCTAGGTCTCTTCTGGTTGCAAATGAATTTTGCAATTGTTTTCTCTAATTCTGTGAGGAATGTTACTGGTATTTTGATCAGGATAGCATTGAATCTGTATATGAGTTTTGGAAGTATATCCACTTTAATCTCCTTTTTCAGAGTATTGCAGTTTTCAGTGTAAAGGTATTTTACTACCTTCTTTAGATTGATTCCTAAGTATTTCATTTTCCTTGATGCTATTGTGAAAGGTGCTATTTCACTAATTTTTCTCTCAGTGAGTTTGTTATTAGTGTACAGAAATGCTATTGGTTTTTAAGTGTTGACTTTATATCCAGCTATGTTACTGAATTTGGTTATTAAATCTAGAAATCTTTTGGTGGAGTTTTTAGGGTTTTCTGTTTAGAGTATCATATTATCACAAATAATGATAATTTAACTTTTTCCTTTCTTATCTTTATTCCTTTTATTTCTTTCTCTTGTCTAATTGCTTTGGCTAGTGTTTCCAGAACTACATTGAATAGGAGTGGTGATAGTGGACATCCTTGTCTTCCGTTTTTGACCATTTAGGATGATGTTGGTTGTTAGTTTGTCATAGACAGCTTTTTATGAGATTGAGATAAAGACCTTCTATTTGAAATATTTGTGGAGTTTTTGTTTTGTTTTGTTTTTGGTACCAGGAATCGAGCTCAGTGC
>NW_004955410.1:28115738-28121524 GCF_000276665.1 Chinchilla lanigera
GTGTCCTGTATTATATTGTTCTCCTTGCAAAATAAGCCCCAAACCAACACACATATGGTGAACTATCTCTTTATCCCTTGGTCATGGTGTATAATCTTCTTGATGGTTTGCTGCATTCTGTTAGGTGGTATTTTATTGAGGATTTTGGCATCTATGTTCATTAGGGAGGATGGCCTGTAGTTTTCTTCTTTGATTGAATCCTTCTCTGGTTTTGGTATTAGGGTAATGCTTGCTTTCAGGAATGAATTTGGGAGGATTGTGTCCCTTTCAATTTCATTAAAGATCTTGAGAAGTTGTGACATTGGGTCTTCTCTGAGTTTCTTGTACAATTCAGCAGAGAATCCAGAGCTTTTTTTTTTTTTTTTTTTGGTAGTTTTTAAATTAAATCTTCAATTTCCTTGACTGATTTTGGGTTATTTAGAATTTTTTAATCTTCTTTGTTCAATTTTGATAATTCAGTATGTGTCAAGGAATCTGTCCATTTCTTGTGTGTTTTCCATCTTATTAGAGTATAGGTTCTTGAAGTAGGTATTGATGATCTTCTGGCCTTCTGCATGATCTGTTATGATTTCAGTCTTTTCTTTCCCTTTTTTTTTTGATAAAGTTGGCTAAAGGTTTGTCAATTTTATTTAATCTTGTAAAGAACCAACTGTTAAATTCAATGATTCTTTGTATTGTTCTCTTAGTCTCCACAGCATTTATTTCTGCTCTGATCTTTATAATTTTCTCCTTTGTATGTGCTTTGAGTTTAACTTGCTGTTCTTTTTCTAGAATCTTGAGGTTCAGCATTAGGTTGTTATTTGAGTTTGACCTGTTTTTCTGATATGGGAATTCACTGCTATACATTTCCTTGGTAGGACTGCTTTCATTGTGGCCCCTAAGTTCCAGTATGTTGTATTGATATTATTGTTCAATTGTGGAAACTGCCTAATTTCTTCTGTGACCCATGGGTTGTTCAGGAGGGTATTATTTAATTTCATATGTTCATGGAGGTTTTGTGGTTTCTTTAGCCATTGATTTCCAATTTCTTTGCACTATAACCTGATAATATGCATGGGATAATTTTAATTCCTTTGAATTTACTTAAGCATGTTCTGTGAGCTAGTGTGTGGTCTGTTTTGGAGAAAGTCCCCTGTGCAGCTGAGAAGAATGTGCATGTATTCTGTTGTTGTTGGGCGGAATGTTCTATAGATGTCCTTTGGTTTAATGGTTTGGCTCAGCTCTCGTCTGTTTTTTTCCACCTGTGTCTTTTTTTGTTTCGTTTTTCTTCCAGTACCAGGAATCGAACTTATGACCTCGTGCTTTCCAGGCGGCGCTGTGCCGCTGAGGTAAATCCCTAGCCCCTCATCTTTGTTTTTTTGTCTAACTGATCTGTTTGCAACAGTAGGGTATCGAAGTCCCCCATTACAATTATATTAGTGCTTATTTGATTTTTTTATGTCTATTAATGTTTGTTTTATATAGTTGGATATGCTGATATTTTGCACCTACATATTTGTGGTTGTTATCTCTTCCTCTTGGATTTTTCCCTTAATAAGTATGTAGTATTCTTCTTTGTCTCTTCTGATCAATCTTGGCTTAAAATCTACTTTGTCTGCAAATAAAATAGCTACCCTTGTTTTTTCCACGTGTTTTCCATCCCTTGAGTTTCAGTCTATGCTTTTTGAGTTAAATGTGTTTCTTGTATGCAGCGTATCATCACTGTTTCTTTATCCATTCTGCTAATCCGTTTCTTTTGATTGGTTATTTGAGACCATTTACATTAATGGTTATAACTGATATGTACTGACATCCTTGTCATGCTATTTTCCTGTTGTTGGTTCCCTCCCCTCCTCCTCTGTTTAATTGCTTGCTTTGCCTTGTGGATTCATTCTGTTGAGATTCATGGAATTGTTGCCTTCAATGGGTTTTTCCACAATATCATGCAGAACTTTTTGGAGTGCTGGTTTGATGTCATATATTTCTTCATGTGTCCTTTATCATGTAAGTATCTCATTTCTCCATCGATTTTGAAAGATAATTTGCATGGTACATCAACCTGGGTTGGAGATTATTTTATTGTACTGGTTGAAATACTTTACTCCAAGCTGTTCTTAACTTGAGGGTTTGTGTTGAGAAGTCTGCTGTAATTCTAGTGGGCTTTTCTTTATAGGTGATTTGTTTCTTTTTTTCTAACAACCCTGAAGTCATCTGCTTTCTCTTTGTCCAGGTAGATTTGAACCTCCTTTGTCACACCGCAAGCCAAGAGTCGGAGAAAGCAGAAAGCGCAGTTTGTTGCCTCCTTTTTGCAGCCTGTCTCTTCTCTTTCCCTGTGGGCTCCAATTCTTCCTTCAGATCCTTCTTGGTTCTGGGTGTCCACCTCCTTCCTTTTCTTCTCCGAGTTGTTGTATTCCAGTGTGTGGATTCTGAGTCTCAACGAAGTTGACCTGCTACCATTTACTCTTCTGCTACCTTCTTGGGAGAAAGGGTTTCCTTGCTAATGACATTTGGAAAACGCTAACTTGGACCACTGTGGAGGTGGTAGGATTCTGGGAACATGGAGTGTGTTGGTTGGAGAATGGAAGGCAGGAGGTGAATCCCATCTTGATCTGGCCCAGATGAAGATCATGTTTGGGATGTGGGCCTGAGTGGGTCAGGGGAGTGGCAAAAGGCAATACCAAAATTAGTGAGTTTACAGCGTTAAGTGGAGAACAACAGTCTGCTAGCAAAAAAGTAAGGAAGATGCGAGTTTGATGGATAGATAAGTCTAATTCCCTTTATCGTAGTCTTTTTTAGGGAAGGGTGTATAGGATAAATGTTTTGAAGAAACGTACTAGACTGTGATGATTGACTTTTATCTGCATGTCTTTGTGCTTTTTGAAAAGATGAATTATGATTGGAAGATCAGCAACCAAAATCCAAATTACTTATCATTTGTTTTACATGTCCCTAATATCCCATTTTTTAATAGTTTGTTGAATGATAAAAACCATCTTTTATGTATTATAAATACATATTTTCCGTGATAAGTGCTTTTCAAAAAGGCAGGCCATTTACTGGACATTTCAGGGTAGTGTTTTTAGGAGTCAGGCATCGTGGTACATGCCTACAAGCCCCACTACTCAGGAAGGTAAAGCAGGAACTTTCCAAGCTGAGGCCAGTGTGGATAACATAGCAAGACTCTGTCAAAAAAAAAAAGAAAAGAAAAAAGAAGGAAGAAAGCACAGCAGTTTTAATTAGTATGAGATAATTACAATTTCTGAATACCGAGTCCAGTCTATTATTACAGCTTTGTGGATTCTTCAGTTTTCTTAAGAGATAGAAGAACCCAGGGAGAAGCAGGAGGAGGAGGTAACTTTCTTTGATATGTCTCAGTACACTTGGCTGGGAGACAGGAGAGAATAGAGGATCAGTGTATAATAACAGCTAAAATTTGCTGAGCACTTACTGTGTACCCAGCACAATTCCAGTAGCTTTATCTGGGTTATTTCATTTAATGCCATAAGCATATTGTGAAGCTGACGATATTATCATTCCACTTTTTCAGATGGGGTAATGAGGCTTAGAAGGTTTAAGTTATTTTTCCATGATTTTGAAGTGGACAGTGTTAAAACCAGGATTTAAATCTAGTTATCCTGACCATAGAAGTCACCTTCCAAGCAGGATTTGGGTGGGTGAAAAGCAGCGTGTGGGCTTATCAGTAGTGCATAAGTCACAACTGTAACATCACAAATACAAGTGAGTATTTTCTTCAGTGCTCCTGTTCCTAAATACAAAGAACTAAAAAAGTATTACATGAGACACAGATACAAAACTCTATCTTTGCCCAGAAGGAGACAATTATATATACCTAGAGAAACAGAAATGATAATTGTTAATGTGAAGTTTTTGATGCCTGCAAAAGTAATTTTTGTGCACAGAAAATATTATTTTGAAGATATTTTTATAATATTAGATTTATTAAAGTCATAAAATTAATAGCTTAATTCTTCCTTTTTTGAGATTAGGAAAAATTATTTTATTGGAAATAAGATAAGGAGAAGGAGAATAGCTTCTGGATTTCCAGAAAGGATCTGCAATGAGTTGGCCCACTTTCTTAGTTTTTATAGTTCGACTTACTAATCTTATTTTATTTATAACTAACAACTTTTAACAACCAAAAAAAATTTGATTAATCTTTGATTCCATTAGCAAACCTGATTACCTCTACACACTTTAACCTTTATTTATGAATTTTTTTCTTTGCTCTGATCTGCAAGTAACTCGACATCTAACAAATCAAGTTAATAAATGTTGTAAATCTTAAATTCTGTTGAGTACTCTACTGCTGTTTACTAACAGTAACACTTTAACTTAAAATCTGCTGTCAAATTACACATTTTAAACGAAGTACAAGGCAAAAGGTTATTCTAATAGGCTGAATTCTCTTAAAAATCGCATACACATAGAACTTCAAATATTCCCAGATTCCTTGAAACAAAATATTCCTACTATAGACTTAAATCTTACCAATATGCATGTTTAATTCTCAGTCTTTCCAGGGTTAAAATGCTCATAGAGTAAGAATTATATGACCCAATTTTTAGTGTGGTCTTATCAGCATGCAGAGTTTCTAAACTACAGTAGTGTCCAGATTTTACCCACCTCCACCGATGGTATAGCACAAATGCCACTACCTAAAAACGGTGCCAGTCACACCAGTCCCTTGGATTCAGGTTGCAAATTACCATTCTTAAACCAGAAAAATGACCCAATTACTACACTGCCAGGTTGGATCACAGGTAGCTTCTTTCTATTCTGAATTTATTTTTGTATTCTTGCTTTCTGTTAGGCCCATAATTCTAACAGATAACTTAAATAAACCGTAGTTTCTCTAAGGGTGTTTGCTGCTCTGCCCACAGTTGTAAAGTTATGTCCTCACTGTAAGTTCACAAAGGTTTCTGCATTTTGTTTTGCAGTCAGTGCTTTTCTTTGTGAAATATAGGGTCAAGAATGTAAAGGATATAGTTTAATTTGATTTGTAAATTATGATGGTTACACTCATTACATGTAAGCATCATGACTAGAGTGCAATTTCAGGAAAATTAAATAGCAGCGAGTCAGGATTCAGAGACACAAATTCAGTATCCAAGATAAAAAAAATTATTGTTTTTTTTTTTTTTCTCCCGGTACCGGGAATCGAACTCACAACCTTGCGCTTGCCAGGCAGGCGCTATGCTGCTGAGCTAAATCCCCAGCTCCCCCCCTCAAAATTATTTTTAGGCCTCTTGCTATGAAATCAATGTAGATGTGGAGTATCAACGTGTACATTTTCAATTGGACCTGGAATGGCCCCCACATGGTTATCTGCAACAAGTACTTGATAACAAACTGGAGTTGCGTCTAACGGGGATACTCAAGCTTGGAAATAAAACACTGGCTACGTTATTCTTTGTCATTTTAGTCACCCCCTTAAAAGCTGCTGTGCTTTTCCACGCAAACAGGTGGGTGAGTCCCAGCCCAAGGCACCGTTCGGGAAGCGCTTTACTGACTTAGGTCCTTTGGCAGGTCTCGTAGCTATTCCCCCAGATGGCTTATTAGAATACAGAGAAGTTGGAAAAGATTTCACTACTACCACTCTGCCATTCTTGTTTGTCACACCCCTTTCCCCATTCATCCAGTCCCCTCCCCATTCATTAATCCAGCAAAGCAGAGATGGCTTTCTAGCGCGGTTCCAAAGGTTGTGCCTCGCACACCTTCAGCTTCAGGGTCCGGGCGGGGACGGTATTTCCTCCCTCGCCCTCCCTGGGGGACGAGGGTGGCGGCCA
>NW_004955410.1:28121877-28136120 GCF_000276665.1 Chinchilla lanigera
GGCCGCCCCTTCCTTCCCGGGAAGCCGCGGGGCCCTTGCGGGCGCGCAGGTGCCTGCCGACGCCCCCGCGGGCTCCGGGGACTGGAGGTGGGGTCCCCCGGGGCTGGAGCGGAGGAGCGGCCCGGTCTCCCACCCAGCTGTGCCGGGGAGGAAGAATGAATGGTGGCTTGTTTCTTCGGGGAGGGAGAAGAGACCGGGATGCCCGCCTAGAAAGAACCCGGGAGAGAGGGTGGGGCAGAGGTGGGATTCTTGATTCCTGAAAAAGTGCTGTGGCGCCTTCCACCCGGCCGCATTTGCGTTTGTTTTTGTTGTTATTTTGTTTCGTTTTGTTTGGGAAAGAAAAGAAAAAAAGGTAGTTTTGAGTTTAGGAATTGGGATGAGTAGGCAAGGGTTTTTGGGGGATTGTGGGATTGAATGAAAGGCCGGAGAGAAAATCCACACAGTCATGTTCAGTGTCGGGGAAGCAACAACCTGATTCTCAGTTTTGGGTGCATCTCGCTTTTCTAAAATGACACGAATTATTGAGGCGGGTGGTCACAGAATGTGGAGCAGCTTGTCGCTGCTGTTTCTGCAAGGCACGTTTGTATGTCAGGATAATGCAACTGGAAGTTGAGAGCAGGAAGGAGGTTTCACGTGATCTCCATCAAACCTTTCATTTCCGAGACAGGGAAACTGAGGTGTGGGTGGGAAATGCCATGCCCAAGGTCAGCCAGCCGGGTGGGAACAGAAGCAGGCACAGAGCCTCCCGGGCCTCCGACTCCCAGTTCAGAGTTCTGTCCCTCCAGGAAGGGCTGGAGGAAGGGTTTGGAGGGCATGAGGCCTCTCCTCTCCTGCGAGTGGGCAGGTGGGCCTGGTAGGGGGGACCCGTGAGATCAGGGCCTCCTCCAACCATTGATCCACCTCTTTCGGGGTCATCTCTATAGGGCAGTGAAGGTGAGGTCGAGGGGTCTTTCACCACCTTTGGTGATGTCTGTTCCCAAGGCAGAGATACAACTGACATTTAATCAGTTGTGGTGCTGGGGGTCCAGCCCAGGCCCTGTCTGAGCACGCTAGGGGAGCACTCTTGCTGTTTACTTCCTAGTCCTCATTTATTTATTTTTAAAGGAGAGATAGGCTTGAGATTGACTAGTAGGGCCCTCTTAAATAAAGACACAAAAACTGACTTAGAAGTAAACGTGTGGAGGTGTAAAATAACTAGCAAAGACTTCTACTTAACTGATCATCCTGTTCCTGCTGGTCTCACTTCCTGATTATGGAAGTATGTGTTGAGCAAAAGGGTTGGGTTCCGACTGACACTGCCCCTCCAGGAGGTGGGCTGGGGGTGATGTCTGTCTGTCTGTCTGTCTGTCTTTGGTGTGTATGGAACCCAGGATGTCACACTTACAAGGTTATAGCTCCCCCACTGAGTTACATCCGCACGCCTGCATGGTGTCTCTTGACCTGAACACTGCTTCTCTTCTCCACTGATGCGGGCTGTGCTACTCACTTCCTCTATTTTACTGCAAATGGAAGGCCTCCTGAGTTTGGTATCCTGCAAATAGAAATAAACCCCTTCGTTCTGTTTCACATAGAAGCATGTTAGTTAGGGAGTAGCGTTTGCGCTCTTCTACTTGCTGTCGGCTTACTCTTGATAACTTTTCTCAACCCTGGCATCACATTACTTTCATTTTAAGGATTCTCTGTGCTGGTTAAGCCATTGAGGGAAATGGTTCTTTTTCCCTCTTTTGATGTCAGGCTGTGGTTCAATAACCATTTGTGAAAGGCAGAGAGCAAGTTGACTAGAGGATCCAGCCTATAAAATCTTTCACTTCTAAGTGGCAAAGAAGGGCTTTGGCCAGGGTCATGGTTGACTCCAGGGAGAATCCCGCAAATTTTAGACTGTTACCACCAAACTTCTTTTGGTGCAGTGATGGGGAATCTTTTAGAGCTTTCAGTGACACTGCCAGCTGTGGCATGCGTGCCATAGGTTCACTACTACTATCTTAGTTCTGGTAGGTTTAAATTAGCACTTACTTATGTTCTCCAAACACTGTTCAAACAGGTCCTCAGTTTACATCTGGAAAAAGTAAGGCATCAAGTTATTGATAACTTCCCTAAACTACTCAGTCCAGCAGATGTGCCTTGGGTTTCTGTAAGAGGTAGTAATTACTTAGGGCTTAGTGTATGCCAGACTCACTTTAAGTGCTCTTGAGATAGGTATTGTTTTTTCTGTGCCTCCTCTCCCCGCTTTTTTTTCACAGATGAAGAAACTGGCACTGAAACCAAGGTCAGGGAGCTGACAAATGATAGGGCCTAGATGTGGACTAGGCATTCTGTCTCCAGAGCAGTGCTTTTAGCCAAAAGAGCTTAGCCAGACTTCAGCCAAGGGTAACTCTAGTGGTACTTCCATTTATTTTCCCTAAGTAACCTGTCCCCCTCCCGTTTCTGCTGGAGAGATGCTTTTAGTTTTATAAATGATTCAGCTCTAATTAAAGCTTTCTTTGTCTGTACACCTTTCTGTTGCATTCTCTGGTGTTTTTAAAAGCCTGTGGCAGGCCTCAGTGATCTCAACCCAGGGATGTACAAAAACAGGCTTTGTGGGCTACGGCCACTGCCCTCTGCAAATGTATCATTTATATTCATGTATGAAAGCACATACATAATTTTCTTCACATTCTAAAAGGGTCATCCATGATGGAAAGAAAGGGTAGTAACGAGTCTTGTGTTTTATAATCTCAGTTTGCAAATGAGACAACCAGGGTTCAGTGGAGAGGGAGAATAACTGAATCTGCACTACACAGCTATTTAGAGGCAGATAGGAGACTCACACTTAGGTCTCCTGTCTTTCCCTCTCATGTTCTTTCCCTTACACCCTGGCATGGGAGGGGGATGGTCTTCACCCCAGGGGAGGACCTATCCTCTGGATTTCCAGTTACTTTTTTTGCTACTCCTTCCAAAGGTTTATCCCAACCTCCACTCCCCAAGGTAGAAGTTGTATGTAGCAAGAAAACTGCTTAATTCAGAAGAGCATATCCTAGGTCAGTGGTGGCAAACCTATGGCACGTGTGCCCCTGACGGCTGGCTGTTATCACTGACAACTCTAAAACGTTTGCCATCACTGTCCTAGACCATGTGATCTTCAAGCACTTAGAAACAGTCAACACTAAACTCTCAGTTTAGTTTTGTTTCCTGGGTATAGTGCAAAACTAATTCTGAACCCTTTGAATGCCTAACCTAGGCCTTCTGATACTGATAGTCCAGATCTTGTTTATTTAGTTTAGAAAGGTATATGTTTTCTTACACTCAAGTAATCTGGCTGGTTAACAATGGAACTTACCATGGCCAGACTGGATCCCTTAGGAAGATAAGAAAAGGGAGTCTTCAGTCTTACTCTGGTGCAGGTGGGAAGTTTCTAACAAATTTCTCATCGCTCCTGGGAGGCCCTCCATTAGGAAGTCCTGGGTTTCTGAGGCTGGAAGAACAGAAAAGGGATGAGGGGAATAAAATGGGACATCAAAGGGCAAAAGCAGATTTTGCCTAGGACCAGTCCTGTGTCTGAGGAATGTGACACAGCTTCCTGCCTCGCTTCCAGGAGCATGTTATGTTTGCTTGGCATGATGACATGTTCTAGGAAAGAGATAAGGACACCTGTTCAATACTCATGTATGACACACTGCCCTGGGCACTTTGCTTTACATTATCTCATTTAATCCTCTGAAACAGGAAATATTATATCCATTTTCTTTTTCTTTTTTTTTTTTTTTTGGTTTTTCTCCGGTACCGGGAACCAAACTCACGACCTTGCGCTTGCCAGGCAGGCGCTTTTTGCCGCTGAGCTAAATCCCCAGCCCCTATATCCATTTTCTATGATTCAGACAGATTACGTGACTTGAACCAATGGGGGAGACAGGATTTGAGCCCACAGCTGTTCCCATGCCCATTCCCCAGCCTTCTATTTTAAGATCCCATTATTGTGTTCCCTTTTAGAGCCAATGGGCATTCTCTCCGATAAGGGAAACATTTAAAAGCCATACTTGGTGCATTATTAGATATGGGACTCTGAGGTTTCCAGATCCTCAAACATATTCTATGCAGATAAAGGGTGTAATTTGGGGGCTGAGTTAAAAGTTTTTTCTTGAAAGTCATGGACAACCAGGGCTTTGTCCTGGTTTCTGTATAAGAACCAAGAGGTTGGTACAAAACTTGAAACATTGAAACTTGGAGATCAGAGATGCAAAGTTATTTTCATCATTTTTTTTCTAACCTCCTTTTCCATTTTTCTGTCTCAGATGTGCATTTTCCTACTTCGTGCCTTCTTTTGCTTTCTTGGTTTTGTTCAGCAGCATTTGGCCAAATTCCCTGGGTATCAGAAAAAATACGAAGTGATACAGTTCACGCCTCAGGAGCCCAGAGCTTAGACAGCTGTCATGGGTGTGGGGCCTTGAAAGCCACTTCCTTTGCACTCAGACACAGCAGCAGTGACAGTGGAGCCTCCTCCTTGGCAGCCCAAGAGCACCCCCTCATCGGCGCGGTGTTTTCCACGTGGCCTGCCTCTGTGCGCAGCTGGCCTCGCCTTCACATCTTGCACCGCGTGTCTCCCGCGCGGCACGATTCAGCCCGGCTGTCCGCTAAGTTCAGCCCGAGCCCCTGTGTGATTTACTCGTCCTGTGTGTTGTATGCTCTTTTCCTTTGCGTCCGTCAGCGTGGCTTCTTTCTCCGGTTCACCCACAGTCTCTGCGCCCCCTGCCCCTCAGTTCCTGTGGCCACACTTGCTGCACACTCACAGGAGCTGGGCTTGGAGCCCCGAGCCCATTTTGTCAGCTCAAGGCTGAATCTGTTTCTTAGTAATTCATTCCGGCGTGCTTTAGCTATTGCTGGTTATGAGACCCTCCCCCCATCCCATGTTAGTGGGGTGCGTATTGTAAGGACACCGAGGCAACTCAAAAGAAACTGCTTGAAACTGGAGAGTCAGCTGGCCGAGTTGTTGTTTCCCTTATCTCGCAAGGGCCTTGAGGTCCCTGCCTCCCTTTCCTTGGGATGTACCCACTGGAGCATGCCTGACTCAGACGGCACAGAACTTTCCGCTCAAGTGCTCGTCATCCTCTTCAAATTTTTGCCCTCGTGATTCTGAGCTTCTCGGA
The DNA here is from genome assembly GCF_000276665.1 of Chinchilla lanigera. Taxonomy (NCBI): domain Eukaryota; kingdom Metazoa; phylum Chordata; class Mammalia; order Rodentia; family Chinchillidae; genus Chinchilla; species Chinchilla lanigera. The sequence goes on from NW_004955410.1 coordinate 28,126,998, forward strand.
TCCCTACCTCTCTGGCCACCTTTGCTCTTTTCCTCACCTTCCCTGCCTTTCCCCAGTTTTAGTTCCTCATAGCCTATCTTGGGTCCTCTTCCTTTTCTCCACGCCTTCTCCACAGATCTGTGATTTTCAAACCTGTGTGTGTGTGTGTGTGTGTGTTACTAGGGATTCAACCTAGGGCCTTTGCATGAGTTATATCCCAAGCTCCCTAGCTATCTTCCTGCCTTAGCTTTCCACAGTACTGGATTACAGGTGTGCATCACTGTGTTTGGCAAGTTTTCAATCGTTTTTGTGAGTAAGAATTACTTGGGAAATCTGTTAAAGCTGATTTTTAGGCATCGGTATTCTAATCTGGTAAATCCAGGAAGAAACCTGGGACTCTGTATCACATTCCTGGGACTGTGTCACATTCCTGGGTGATCCAGAGGCCATGACAGACATTGGACAAGCTGGGTTTCTTTGTTTGCATAGCTCTAAGTATGGTTGATAAACCACTAACTCCCTCTTGCTGTTGTCAAGCTGTCTGGAGACCTCCAGGTTTAGACATCTAACCCCGAATTTGCCTGTGGCTTCTTGGACTTGTCTCAGACATCTCAGTTTAACTTGCCCAGCACTGTTGCTCCTCCCCTCCCCAGTTTTAGGAAACGTGAAACTTGACAATTTTGAGGGGTCTGTGAGAAAGGAGAGTTGAGAATCATCTTAGTTACTTTTCTTGTTGCTGAGATAAAATACCCAACACCCAAAGTTAAAGAGAGAAAGGTTTATTTAGCTTACAGTTCGTAGAGGTTTCAGTCCATGGTTGGCTGGCTCCAAGGCGGAGTAGCACATAACAGGGGCAACCGTTCATGGCGGTGGAAGACAGCAAAAGTAACCAGAGAGAAAGGAGGAGGCAAGCCTCTTTCTGCCCCTTTTATCTTATCCAGACTGCTGGGATTAGGGTAGTACAAATCCAGTCAGTGGACTGACCCAGCAGTCACCTACCCTTAATCCCAGCACTCTTAATCCTAGCACTGAACCATGAATCCATCATTAAATCTGTTGTGTAAGACCATGAATCAGTCACAAACTCTAGATGCAGCTACCTCCAAAAGAGCCCCATCTAAAAGTGCATGAGGCTTTGAGGGGACATCTAGACACAAACCATAGCAAGAATATAAAATGGGGTATGGGAAATGGAAAGGGACTCTACAGTTGTGGGTTTAGGATTGAGGTTGTTTTTTCTTTTTGTCTTTTTGAGACAGGGTCTCACTATGCAGTTCAGGCTGGCCTTGAGCTCACTTTGTAGCCCAGGCTGGTCGCGAACTCAAAACGATCCTCCTGCCTCAGCCTCCCGAGTGCTGGGATTACACGTGTGTGCCACAGGATTGAGTTTTAGTTCATTCATTCATCCGAGTTCCCTCTTGCCCCCAGCCATCTCTTGGGCCTTCCCTATGGGAACAGCGCCCATACCATCCACTCATCCAGGCCTGAACTTGGAGCCATGTCTCATCTTCACCCCACATCTGAGCCACCTCATGATCTTGGTTGCTTCTCTGATCCTGTGCCCCCTTATCTCAGGCAGATGTCACATATTTTCATATTAGCTTCTGATAATTCTCTTATTCCTCCTTTTCTCCCTCATCTTCAGTTTCCTGAAGACAGCCAGAGTAACTTTTTTGTGGGGAGGTACTGGGGACTGAACCCAGGATTTTCCCCTGGGTTCTTTTTAATTTTTTTTTTTGAGACAGGCTCTCTCTAAGATACTAAATTGCCCAGACTGGCTTAAACTTGAGATCCTTCTGCATCCACCTCCCAGGCTGCTGGGATACTGGTGTGCACCACTGCACCTAGCTAGAGTAAGCTTGTAAAGTACGTGAGTTGGAAGATGTTGCTCCCACTTATAAAGAGCTAATTTGCCCCTGTCCTTATAAACAGCTAAGCCTGGTGGTGGGGTCAGGGGTGTTGATGGATGGGAGAGGGTCAAGGTCAGATCACACTGCCAAGCTGGGGCATCTGGGGGCCAGTCTCAAAGAAGTGGGATGTGTCAGGGGAGACATACCAGAATTATCACTGCACTGATTTCTGTTCCAGTTTATCACCCTTTTCTGAAAGAACTTGGATGTTGTGTAAGCTCTGTGAGGCGAACACAAAATGAGGGTGGCTACTGGTTAGATTTAGATGTTAAATAGTAAAATCAGACTATGTTCAGTTACTGTGAGGGATGAAAGACATATTCCAACTCAAGACACCCCAGAGGCTCATGGTCAGGGGAATTCCAAGGCCCTGCCCGGGTCTTCTGCCAGTTCCTTGGGGTGCAGCTTGGGGAGGACTCCTCTGCTCTTCCTGTTTACCTGTCCAGACACAGAATCTGCCCCTCCCCTCAGTGATGGGGAAGTCCCCCCACCATGGGTTTTGTTAGCTCAGTGGACTTTTCTGGGTTAATGGAGCAGCCACCTGGGGGCATCTTGGGTTCCTTTCTCCCTCCTTCCTTGCCTTTCCCAGAGAACCAGCATCTTTCCTCCCTATAACTATGGGTGTTCTTCTCTTATGCACACAAACCCCACTGATTAAAAGACAAGGCAGAACGAAGGGCTTTGTATGTAGGGAACCAATATCCCTTGAAGTCACAGAAAAAGTTTCCTATTGCACTATAATTATCTTTTGATATCTTACCAATAGAGTAGTTCTTACCTCAAGTGGCATTTGGAAGACCTGAAGGGGAGGCAGGCCGTCCTTGCTATACCCAGAGATCAGGTCACAGCCAGGTTGAGGGGGGCAGCGTCACCTTAGCTCTGGGTACAGTAGTCTTAGAGTAAAAGATGGAGGCTTCATCTGCTTGTCTTCCAGTCATCAGAGCTTGCGAGACAGAGGTCCTTCTGCCCAACACACAGGCAGTTCTTTTGTGGGGAAGTCAGTGTCATAATTTCCCATGACATACGGACGTACTACTTACTTTCTAGTCAACAGATGTCCCTGGTGGTTGTGAAGCCTTGCAGAACTAGCCTCTGTTTTGAGAATTTGGCCATGCTGAGTCTGTAGAGAGACACAGGTCAAATGCCTTTAGATTATTTTCAGTACTTCTGGCAAATAAAATGAAGAATAATAACTTTGATCAGGGCTGATAGCACATGCCTGTAATCCTAGCACTCTGGGAGGTTGAGGCAGAAAGACCATAGATTCAAGCCCAGCTTGGGAATTTAGTGAGGCTCCCATTTCAAAAACTACAAAAGGCCTGGGGATGATGTAGCTCAGTGCAAAGGCCCTGGATTCAATCCCTAGGACAACAACAAAACAAAACAAATAAAACTGCCATTTCCCCCACTTTCAAAGGACCTTTTCTGTCTTATTTCAGGTTTCCTGAGTTCAGGCCAGGCATGGGCTATCCATGGGTACGTGAGCGGATCTTTCAGGGAACGGCGTGATGGGTAACTCATATAGGCAGTTTGAGTTTCAGAGCATGTACACCGAGAGCGTTCTGGTCTCTAAATATTATTAACCCATTTGTCAAAGAAAATACTTGAGAAAAAAAATTTTTAAAGGAGTGAATGCCCCATGATCATGAGGAAGCACCTCAGCACTTTTTACCACAGGGGGACTTGGAAAAGTCCAAGATGGTGACCATAGCTGGGACAGTGAGTGCCAGGCACACTCCTCCATGTCGCTCCATCATGCTTTACAGCAGATCCATAAAGAAGACAGTGACCGTCTTTTTTATAGAGGAGGAGACTGAGGCAGAGAGATTAAACAGTTTCCTTTGCCTAAGGGCAGAATATGAATGCGCAGCCAGGCGGTGTGACCTTGAACAGCTGCACTGTGTCTCCCATTCACGTGAGACTCTCCTGTACCGTGCAGGGGCACTGCCTGCTCACGGGGGAAATCTGCCTGCCCCCACGACTTGCTAGTTCTCCGCGTTTGGATCAGTGTCCCTTTGGGTGGATCCTTACTTGACCAGCAGATCACATACAATTTCTTATGCTCCCATTCTTACAAGAAACTGAACCCTTTCCCAGCAGCTGATCTTCGAGACAGAGAGGTGAGTGTGCTGGAAAGATGGGGATTTCCCATGTGTCTCCAGTGCTTTTCCTTTTTGTTTTCTCAGTTTAAAAGTGGATCATGTAATCATGTGTTTTTTCCGGCAAACACACCTATACCCTCTCCTGACCTCAGCTGCACGCGCAGAGGACCGTGTGGATGACCCGTGTCAGCCCACCGCGTGCCCAGCTGGACTCATCTTCTCTTTTACCTCCAAACCCAGGCCCTCCTTTTCAGCTTCCTCGTTCTGCCTGTGGACACTGACATTCTTCCAGTCACTGGCCTGTGAGTCATCCCTGACTCCTTTGTCTCCGTCGCTCCTTCTGTCCAAGCTCTTCCTGTTTTTTTTATGTATTTTAATAGTCTTTATTTTTTTAGAACAGTTTTAGGTTCACAGCAAAGCTGAACAGAAAGTACAGAGCTCAAGCGTCCCCACCCTCCCCATGAATAACCTCTCTCAGTACCAGCACCCTCAGCAGAGTGGTACATTTGTTACGATCAGTGAACTCACGCTGACGTTTCCTGATCACCCGAAGTCCAGAGTTTAGGTTAGGGCTCATCGTTGTTACTGTGTGTTCTGTGGGTTTTGACAAACGGGTAACAACATGTATCCACCAGTACAGTATCATACAGAAGGGTTTTGCTGCCTGCCAAAGTCCTTTAAGTGTACTTTCCTATTTCCCTGGCCACCTCGAGTCCATGAGCTCTTCTGGCTGGTGCTTTCCAGCAGCCCCCAGTGAAGGGCCCGGCGTGGCACTGCTCTTGCCGTCAACCCGTCCTCTATCCGTGCCCAGATGACTCGCCGCCGTTGTATCAGGCTTCCATTTAGTCAGCGCCCCGTATCTGGGGCTTCCATGTCCGTGTGATTTGGAAAAAATAATCAGCAGGCTCCAAAAAGAGAAATTGGAGTTCGTCACATGCTGAGTAGTAAGTAGCACACCAAATCCCTGTGACTAAAGCGATGTGTGTGCGTTGTATTAGGTTTTGTAGTACTCTAGAGATGACTGAAAGTGTAAGATAGGGTGTGCATAAGTTATATGCAAATGCCATGCCATTTTACACAAGGCACTTAGCATCCTTGGATTTCGGTATCGCTGGGATGCGCAGTAGGGAGGACTGTCTTGGAAAACCAGTCCTCTCAGAGGCTGATCATACTGTGTCTCCGAATTCTAAGAGATAGGAGCCTAGCATCCTCCTCTCCTCTTCCAAAGATCTCCGTACCCTAAAATGCCCAGTGCAGCCCCTCCAGAGTTCCTTCTTGGCGATACTCTGCCAGCCCAGCGCCCTCCAGTGCTGGGAGCTGAGCACTTTCCGCCTCGCAGATTACTGTTTCTTAACTACCTCAAGCAGGCCCTGATTTCTGTGCTTGTCCTCATGGAACCTCCAGACCTAGTTAAGTTCTGCTTTCTCTTTGAAGCCTGCCCTTCCATTCTTCTGCTTCCAGGAGCCCTGTAGGCAGTGCTGTTTCTTTGCCCACAGTCAACTTCCATTACAGGTGACCTGGTTCTTATCTGTGTCATGGCATAGCTAAGCCTTAGAACTCAAAAGAATGTTATGTAGCCACACGCGCGCGCACACACACACACACACACACACACACAATTTATTTATTTATTTATTTATTTAAAACCATCCCTAACCAGGAGCAATCTATCACTCAGTATTGTCATTGACCTCCAGTTAGCCTAGGGACCCTGTTAGTATGGCCAGTGACCCTAAACAGGTCTGTCGAGTGTTACTTTCTTTCTGAAGATGACTGTAATTCTCAGATGTCTGGCTGTTGACTTTCTCCACATGTATGAATAGGCAGAACTGTTTCCACCCGTATCCCTAAAGCATTTGAGCACATTAAAAACTCAGTGTTTTGGTTGCTGTCTTGCCTTAGTGAGGGCTCCTCGGAGTGTTCATATGGGCTCAAATCATGACCTCTTTACTTATCAGCTGTAAGACTTAGGTACTGTTTTCTTAGCTATATGTAAATTTGAGGTAATAATGGTACCTGGCCCTCATTAAAATTACGTGTAGTAATTCATGTTGCAAGCCTTGCATGCTGACTGGCTTGTGGTAAGCCATCATTTATTTTTGTCTGATTGCTGTTTTTGATTGTTTATTTGTGTGGTGCTAAAGATCGAACCCAGGGCCATGCTAGGTATGTACTTTGCCACTGGTTATAACCCCAACCTACTACGATTTTTGATTTTTAATGGCAAAATTGTAACATTATTCCCCAACTTACTCTACACAGTCCAGTGGAGTTAGGTCTAGGGGAAAGATACAGGCTGGGCATGGTGGCCCATGCCTGTAATCCCAGCACTTGGGAGGCTGAGGCAGGAGGATCGTTGTGAGTTGGAGGGCAGCCTAGGCTACAAAGTGAGCTCAAGGCCAGCCTGAACTGCATAGCGAGACCCTGTCTGAAAAAGACAAAAAAAAAAAAAAAAAAAAAAAAAGGAGGAACAATAGAAACCAGTAGAGGAAAGCCAGGGCTTTTTAAGGTGTTCCACATAGGGGTGTTGCTGGCAAAGATCATTCTTACACAAGAGGAAGGATTAGCCAGGCGGGGCCGGCAGGAGGGACCTGCTGCCCAGTGTCCATGCCCTCCTCCATCCCAGGGGACTGGGCTGCTTATCAACTTGATGATGATGCGGAAATGGAGAAAATAACTGGCGCTCACTCAATCAAATTTAATTTACCCAATGCCTATTGGGCACTGACTGGATGCCAGACACTGCACTTAGTGCTAGAATGATAAAGCACGGCTCCTTAGACAAAGTCTGTGCTTCAGGGGACTTCTGAGACGGCAGACAATAAACAGTAGGTTAATAGGTAATGGGATACCAACTGTGGTGAGGTCTGAGGCAAAAATGAAAAGGTGGAGCATTCCTGGGGGAGGTGGTGTCTGTGGGGAGTGGGGGCCCCCAAGAGGTGATGTGGTGGAGGCCTGAAGGGTGGGAGGGAGCTGCCTTGGACCTGGGTGCTGGCGAGGGGAGGGAGAAACGCCAAGGGAGCAGGACGCACAGGTGGCCTGGGTCGCAGAGTTAGGGACTGGACTGCCAGCACGAATGCCGTCAGGAGTGTGCCGAAGAGTCATAACCAGGGGAAGGCTGGAAAATGGAAAGGTGCAGACCTCGTCCTCTGGAATGGAGGCTTTAACATTTTCCCCAGGGGGCAGGGATGCACTCCTGGAGTGGAGCTGTTGCAGTGTCGGGTTGGGGTACACGTGACTTGAAAAGAGCTCCCCACCTTCTCCACATCTCCAAGCGCTGCTCTTCACAGTCCACTCAGAACCCTTGGGAGTCTGGGAATACTTCCATTCCCGGCTTTTCAGTGAAATCTTGCAGGTTATATTGGTGCCCCGCAAGAACATGGAGTTCTGTCAGCTGATGAGAACGTTGGCTTGGACATTTGAGGTTGAGTCATTGTTTAATTGGGTCACTGTATGGTCCAGTTAAATAAACGCTGTTTTTGAATAGAAAAGTTATTATTTATGTTCTTTTGAAGTTATTTGGTGATGACTCCAGAGATGTCTTTAAAGCTCTTAGTGCTGCCTATAATCCCAGCACTCTTGAGAAGATGAGGCAGAAGGATCATGAGTTTGAGCCCAGGTTGGGCAATTTAGCAAGACCTTGCCTCAAAATAAAGAATAAAAAAATGCTCGGCTTCTGCCATTCTGGAGCCTTGTGTTTGGGTATGCATTGTAGTATGTATCTTTGTGCAGTAAATTAACCTCTCTGGTAAAACAGGATAAATAAATATTGTAGTGCCTGCCTCCCCAGCTCTTATGGGATGGTGCTTTTATAGAGTATTAAAAAGTAAAAACGTTAAATTAGTTTCCATACATTGTGGCCTGTAGTACATAATGACCAGATGCAGTTTGTATCCAGGATGGGACTTTTCACTGTTAATGGAATTAATCTCTAGAAGGTGAGTAATTTATAATTTAGGAGCAGGAGTAGGCTTTCTAAGTATCGTGCAAAATGAGGAAAATAATAATAAAATTCATTGTGTACAAAAAAAGTTGGCATAGCAAAACCACTGTCAGCAAGACAAAAGACGGATTACAGACCAGAAAAATACATTTGTAACCCATGATTTAAGGATTCATTTTTCTAATATAGAAAGAACACCTACAGATCAATAAAGAACAAGAAGCCTATAAGAAACTAGTTAAACAATATGAACAAATGACTCATATGAAAGAAATTAGTCACTCCTAAACACATGAAAATGCTTGACCTCACACATAATAGAAGAAAATACTGGTTAAATCTCACTTAAGTAGATCATATTTCACTGAGCTGGGACTGGCACGGTAAAAAAAATTCACATGACCTTACTGGACCCAGAATTTCCATTTATAGAAATGTATCCCACAGACATACTCACACAGGTGTTCCCTAAACACTATTGATAACAGCATGAGAGGGGCTGGGGATGTAGCTCAGCAGCACAAGCGCTGGCCTGGCTAGCTCAAGGTCCTGAGCTCGAGTCCCAGTACCTTGCCCTCCCCCAAATAGCATGAGAATGTGAATGGGCACTGGTGGAATGAATTCTAGTGCTGCTGCACAGTGGAGTACTACGCAGCCATGAAAAGAGAAGGAATGTGCTCTGTGGTTAAGTGGGGAGCAGTCTAAGTTATTAAGTAAAGAGGTGAGGCATTGGAAGGAAATAGGCACTGCTGCCATTTATAGAAACAAAGGGGCCAATAATAAATATACACTTGTATATACATAAAATATTTTTGCAAGTATAAAAATGACTAGGAGATAGGGGAGAGGGAACATTTTTATATTATATTTTTTCATTTTGAAAGAAATATTTACAATACCCCCCTCAAATAGAAAATAAAGCAACAATTGAAGTGGGGATTGAACTAATGACTTGTTACCATTGTGTTTGTCCCCAGACTCTCACACATCCTCGTGTCTCCCGTGTACCATCACTGCCACTACTGGGAAAGTTGAAAGGGAAACCTTCGAACAGTTTTGGGCACTCTGGGACACAGCAGGAATGCACACCACATCAGAGGTTAGTGGAAGAGCCACATATTCAAGCATCCAGTGGAGAAGTGCTTACTTGTTAGGGTACCACTTTCTTCAAGGTTGGCTTTTTTTTTTT
>NW_004955410.1:28136455-28148322 GCF_000276665.1 Chinchilla lanigera
AAATTGTAGTAGGCAGAATAGTGACCTCCTCCCCAAGAAGTTCCGATTTTAATCCCTGAAACTTGTGAATAGATTTCTCTGCCTGGCAAAAAGGACTTTGCAAAGTGAGATTAGATTTAGGGCCTTGAGGTTAGGAGTTTAGCCTGGGTTATCTTGGTGGGTTTGGTCTAATCATGTGAGTCTATAAAAGCAGACCAGCTTTTCCGGTGATGGTCAGAGGTGAGATGTGACCACAGAAGAGTCTCAGAGACAGCCTGTGGCTGGCTTTGAGGTGGAAGAAGAAGCCACAAGCCAAGGAAAACACTGCTAGGAGCTGGAGTAGGCAAGAAAGCTGATCTGCCCTGGAGCCTCCTGAAGGAACGGAGCCCTGCTGACACCTTGACTTTGCCTGGAAAGACCTATGTTGACCTGAGGACTTACAGAACTGTGAGACAAGAAATTTGTATCGCTAAGCCACTAAGCCACTAAGTTGGTGGCAGTTTATTATGACAGCGGTAGGAAACTAGTGCAGAGAGGATACTACAAAAGCCTGGGGCGTTGTTCTCCTGGGCTTTCTAGTTGAGGCAGGAGAGGAGGACAGGGCGATGCTCAGGCCAGGCGAGTGGGAACCTGGCTGGAGGCTGGAGCGGAGCGGGCCTCGAGGGGCTCAGGGAAAGCTGGAGGGGATGCGGTGTCGGGTTGTGACTTCAGGGGCAGTGCAGCTTATGGGTTGGAGTGTGGACGCTGCTGCTGCTGGTGGGTTTGAATCTTGACTGCCTCTCACTGGTGGGACCTTGAGAAAGTCACTTAATCGCTCTGCACGTCAGTTTTCTAATAGTTAAAGTGGGAATACTAACAGCGCCTCTCAAAGGGCTTTTGTGCAGAGCGGACGGGTTCACGTGTGCTGTGCTTGGCCACCCCAAGGGGGTGGGTGTTTGCCGTTGGTATTTTCCCTCAAGAGGGAGGGGCAGGGGTTGGTAGGAGTTGGTGCATCACAGGACGGCGGGTCCACTGCCCAGGAGAGGACGGCGCCCCATTGCGTGCTGGGAGCACTCAGAGGGAAGTGGAAGACAAGGCTGGCGGGTACATGAGCCAGGTGAGGTGGCCTGTGGCTGGACTGTAGCACTTAGTGCCCCGGCAGACTGGCAGGCAGTGGGACAGACAGATGGCCCATCAGGGTGCCGCTCGGATTTCCTTAAGGGGGAAGGTAGATTTCTCTTCTGAGCTGTGGCTGCAGCGTCTTCCCACTCTCCCTGTCTTCTGTCCCCTAATCCTGAAAGACCTGACCTCTGAACACGGAGGGCAGAGCCCTCCGCATCTCTGCTCCTGCCTCCACCCCACAGGTGTGCAGTCATTCAGGGGTCACCGCCTCGGACACTGTGGGCACTGGGTCACTGGGGCCCAGCTCAGAGAGAGAGAGAGAGCGCACACACTGAGTGGGCTAGAGCTGCTGCCTAAGTTGGACACTCTTGTTACCTGCTTCTTTTGTGTCCTTCCAGAAGGAAGAGCAGAAATCTCCATGTGCAGCTTTGGCAGGTCACTGATGTCTGGGCCCCAGGATGAGCGGGGGGCTTTCCAGGTTTCTCGTGGGCCGTTTGGGCTCTGTGGCTCTGTGGCCTCTGGGTATACAGAGCTTGTTCTTGGGCACTTGGAGAATCTTTAGGGTTTGGGGAAAATAAGCTCAAGGGTCGTCCCCTGCCCCATTTCCTTCTTTTGTGCGTTGTGCTGGGTCTCCCTGGAAAGGACAGAGAATTTTTTTTTTTTTTTTTGTCTTTTTTCTATTTGTCTTTTTGAGGCAGGGTCTCACTATGCAGTTCAGGCTGGCCTTGAGCTCACTTTGTAGCTCAGGCTGATCTTGAACTCGAGACGATTCTCCTGCCTAAGCCCCCTGAGTGCTGGGGTTACAGGCGTGTGCCACCACGCTTGGCTTAAGGACAGAGTATTGATGTTAAAAAAAAAAAGAGGTGAAGCACTCAGAGGAATTAAGATGAAGGAAGTATTTGGCAAGAGGAAGAGGACAGGAGATGTGTGTGTGTGTGTGTGTGTGTGTGTGTGCGTGCGCGTGCGCGCGTGTTCAGAGGAAGCATCTGCATTTGCAGCATTTCAGGGATACTGGTATTTCTTGCTGTCAGTCTGCCTTGAGGGCCAATAAGAAAACCACTCAGTAGGTGATACCTGATCTTCTTTTCTTAAATTTTTAATTGTGGTAATGACACTTAACTTGAGATCTACGCTGGTAAAGACTTTTCAGTGTACTGTTTTTTTTTGAGGCAGGGTCTTGCTTTGTAGCTCAGGTTAGCCTTGGATTCTCCTTGTAGCCCAGGCTGGCCTCAAACTCATGGCGAGCCTTCTGCCTCAGCCTCCCAGGTGCTGATATTACAGGTATGCGCCGCCAAGGCTGGCTTCAGTGTATGTTTTTTTTTTTTTTCCCGGTACCGGGAGTCGAACTCACGACCTTGCGCTTGCCAGGCAGGCGCTGTGCCGCTAAGCTGAATCCCCAGCCATGGCTTCAGTGTATGTTACCTGTAGATACAATGTTGTTTGTACCTGATCAATGTAGAACGGTAAACCGAGCTGTAGTCTTTTCTCCTGAACACTCTCACCTCTCCGAAACATCAGTCTTGGTTAGCATTGACTTATCTGGGCTGTTCTTGATGGTTTGGCAGCTTAGGCGGAGTGCTGGGGTGTGCGCGCGTGCGCGTGCGCGTGCGCGTGCGCGTGCGCGTGCGCGTGCGCGTGCGCGTGCGCGTGCGCGTGCGCGTGCGCGTGCGCGTGCGCCAATCCATCTGGGATGCTTTGGAAAGGGTATTCAGAGGGAGTGTATGCCTGTAAGGACTGCACATTAAGGACTGTTATTTGGATGTTACATGAACTTAGGCTTCTGGGAAACCAGTGTTACCACATTTGTTTTTTGCCTAAACATTTACGTAATAAAACACCACCTCCTGTTTGCCTCCACCCTCTCCTTCCTCTTAAAACTTGCTGTTCACTTGGGGCACAGAATAAAAAAAAAAAGTTGTGAAATTGAGACTGACATCAGCCTGATAAGCAGACCTTGAGCCCTGAGAACTCAAATTTCTGACAGGTAGCAAACATATCTTTCTATTTAAAGAAGTTACTCCTTTATTGTTTTGTTAGACTGAAGTGGCTTATCTTTGTGGATATGTTTTTCAAAGGATTGTCCATTGTCCTAAAGGAGTTAGTGCTTTGACTGGTGCAACATTTCTATGTTATGGTTGCCACAGCTTGTTCAAAATATATTGCTCTGAAATCCTGGGCTTTTCCTTGTTGACAGAGACATGTTGCAAAAAATTGCAGAGATTTAGTAACTGTTTTTATACTACCATTTCCTTTATTTTCCGTCACTTTCACTTTCATAATTGAGGGTCAAAAACAGCCTGTGAACTGCCTGTGATTCTGTTTAAAAATATTTGGAGAAGATATCAGAGAAAGGAAATAGCAGATTAAAATACCAGGAAAAGTAATCACAATAGAAGAAAGCTGTCTCTCTTTTTCTCTCTCTCTGTATATATATACACACACACACACACACACACACACACAGACACATATGTCTACTAGAATGGATTGGAACTCAAACAAAATTGTATTAATTTGGGTCGATGAAGAATAAATACTTCGTGTGGTTAAGTGCACAGAAAGTGATCATAGGAATGTTTGTGTACGGGAATCAAACCTAGGAACAAAAGCATTCTTCAAGATAAGTGTCATGCCATTCTCATACTGAGGAAGTTTACTTGTGTACAGTGTGCTATGTACTAAATAGGGCCACATTAAAATAGCACCACTTACTCCAGTGATGTCTTTGTACCTTTTTTAAACTTACAAAATATTTGATAGTATTTTTAATTGTAAGATAGCTAATGTGATACAAGAGCGAATGAGTTTATATATTTCTGTTAGGAAAGCAATTGTAGAGAGGTGCTGTTACACAAATAGAACTGAAGCTGTCAGAATTCAGATTTTGATATTTGTATCGTTATATTTATGCTATATCTTTTACAACTTAGGCATTTAATATTATTCCTAGGGTAAAAAATAAAAAGCAATCCCATTTCATTGCAGCAGATGATAATTTTGAATTCTTTGTTTAGTTTAAGAAGTAAATTGGCTTAGAATCACATGATTTCAGACCTGAAAGTAAAACCTATGATTGTCGAGAATCCAAGGTTATTGCTGGGAACAGAGAATAATTGGTGTAACTCTGTTATCCTTTAACTGTAATGATTTGTCTTGTATTAAGTGATCAGAGAAAAAGAAAGTCTTTACTCTTTAACTCTTACAGCCTTTGAAACCTATGTTCACTAGGCTGACTCCAATGGGGTAAACAAATGACAAAGTAGGATTTAAAAAAAAAAACAAAACCCTAACAGCCTTTAGCAGCATTATGTGCCTTTTGAGAGCCAGGCTTTGAGGTATTTTTCATGTAATAATGCATTTGTTCTTCAGTAGCTATATAGGTGCAGGTTCTGTCGATCACCCTTTTACAGATGAGGGCTCTGGGCACACAGAGGTTAAGGGGGTAGCCCAGGGTCACTTAGGAGCCCTGAGCCCCGGTGTCCTGACTGTAGAGGTGGTGCCTGGGTCCGTGCCTACCCCCATCCCCACGTCAGATGCAGAGATGCTGCTGTGTGTCAACACTGTGAGGTTTGTACTTTGTTTTTTTTTTGTTGTTGTTTGTCTTTTCTTCCGGTACTAGGAACCGAACTCACAACCTTGCGCTTGCCAGGCAGGCACTTTGCCGCTGAGCTAAATCCCCAGCCCCGAGGTTTGTACGTTGAGAGCCTCTTCTAGTCCTGAGCTTTGCCTCAGTATTCTCTTGTCCCTGTGATCAGCTGGCACTGTTGTTCTCACACATGAGGACTGCTGCTTCGGTAGCACAGTACCCTGGCCGCTGGGTTATTTCTGGGCATTGTTTCTCCATTCATCCAATCAGTGTAAATGTGAATGGGGACTGCTGCTGTCTATGTGCTTGGTAGTATGATAGAGGCCAAAGTTCCTCAATAAATAAGAACACTGAGGAGCTGCGGTGTTCAGAGCTTACAGTGTGGTGGGAGACAGCCCCAATATTCGATAAGGGTAAAACTATCATTGTGATCAGAGCTGCAGAGGAAGATGACGCAAGGGAAGAGTACTAAGGATTTGGCCTTGTGGAGAGAGTTAGATTAAGCTCCCCTGCATTAGGGAGCTTATAACTAGGATCTGAAAAGTGACGGGTGGGTCACTTTTCTGATAGATGAGTTTGAATTCTCCATTGTTGGCCTTCAGCAAATTGGTCACCCTGTGGTAGTGATCTTGAGCAGGTTACATCGCCTCTCTAAGCCTTAGTGTCTTCATCTATAAAATGGGTGGTTGTGGGAATTAAAAGAAGCGGTCTGCATAACATATTAAGCACAGGGCTGACACAATAGTGTGTGAATAGTATCTGTGTCTATTGTTTGTGTTTTCTATACTAGAAACTTCAAAAAGATTTTTACTTAAGTTTTTTTGATTCTGTAACAAAAACTAAACACCTAGCATACATGTCCTTATCATCTTTATCATCTAAACTGTGGAAGAGATCGTTAGGTTGCTATTGGTGTGAAGTCATATTCAGAGTGGGACTTTCTTGGAACCAGTTGTAACACATCTGTGACAGACTCTGAAGACATAGCAGTGTAGTGGTACCTCAGTTCACGAGCTTAATCCTTTCAACCAGAATTGTGGAATGAATTAAGTTTGTGAACTGAGAGAACTGTGTTAGAGCACATCTCCATTTCTGATCAAGTCTGTCCTGAGTAGTAGGCCATACACGCTTTCGCTATAAGTATCACTCTCTTTTTGCCAACTGATACTTTCCCCACAGTGTTTGTGGTTACGTAGGATTTTTTCTCATCGCTAAATGAGCAGAGATCTCTGTACATACTTTTAGATAAACACACAACTTACTTTTTTTTTCTTGATCTGTGGAGATGTATGTGTAAGGATTATTCCATCTTTTCACTGGAATAATACAGTTTTTTGTGGCGCTAGGGATTGAATCCAGGGTCTTATGCATGCTAAACACATGATCTACCACTAAGTTATAGTCCTAGTTCAAGAATAAAACAGCTTTTGCACTTTCCCATTCTTCATACATTTTGAAGAAAAAGGTACCAAGAATGGAGCCAGTGGTAATACTTAACTTTTAATTGCACATTTGCTTAAGTTCTTTCAGTATATTGTCTGATTTAATCCTTACAACAGCCCTATGAAATAGGTACTGTCAAGATCCCCTTTTCTCCCCACGATAAAACTAAAGTTTAGAGAGGTTTTGTTCAGGTTCATACAGCCATAATGGCATTGATGAAATTTGAACTCACATGTGAGTGACTCTGAACTTGAACCATCTTTTAAGCTAGTTTTTGAAGATAATTGAACCCCTGTGTCAGTAGAGCTAGGTAGGCTCTGTCAAGAGGCTTATTATACTTACTTGATCATCAGACTGGCTTATGAAAAATATCAAGGACCTCTGGAGAGCATGAGGAAGTTAAATGAATATATATTTATGTGCTGTTAGTAGAAGTGGATAATGTAGCAGTGTCTTCCTGGATTGTTATTTTTTTGATTCTTACAAATCTTAGCTTTATAGTACATATTTTGAGGAGCTCTAGTGGATATCAACTGGACATTAAATATGCTTATGAAATGTTAGGGATGTTTTAATTACTTTCCTCATTGCTGAGACAGAATACCGAGCACTCAAAGTTAAAGGAAGGAAGGTTTATTTTGGCTCACAGTTTGTAGAGGTTTCAGTTCATAGTTGGCTGGCTCTGAGGCAGGGTGGCATGGCAGAGGGGCATTGCAGAGGGGAAACAGTTCATGGTGGGCAGAAGGCAGGAGGCAACAAAGCAGTGAAGTAGGGAGGAGCAGCAGTGGTAGCCTGCCTCTGCCTTTTATCCCTTCCAGGATAACCACCCTTTGGGAGGTTTCCTCCACATCCAGGGTGGGACCTTCCCATTATCCACACCCAGAACCATTCCAAACAAATCACATACCTGTAACCCCAGCATCACACACTTAATCCTTGCAAAACACACCCTAGAGCCAGGTACCTCTGAAAAGCCCCAGCTATGACTGCATTGGGGGGACATCTAGATATAAGCCATAACAAGGAGTTTCTATTTAAAAATAGCATTTTTACTTAGCCTTCCTTCTTGCTATTTCTGTACCTTAATTCCTGTTAACAGTTTATGATTATTATAAATCTTAGTTTTACAATAAAAATTTTGAGGAACTCTGGTGCATATCAACTGGAAATTAAATATGCTCAGGAAATGTTGAGAGTTTCTGTTTAAAATAGCATTTTTACTTAGTCGTCCTTCTTCCCATTTCTGTACCTGAGCTCCTGTTACCAATTTTGCCATTTTCAGATCAGTTATTGTTCATTGCCTTAAATCCATTTGGGAACTGCTTCAAATCATTTAGAGGCACAAGCAGAATAAATGGTAAATAAACAGTGTATTCAGAGAGGATGAAGGCAGGGTGGCCAGGGTCGGAAAGATGAATCAATGAGACCTGAGGCCAAAGATCCCATCATAGACAAATGTGGAACTGGACTTCGCTCACTTCTAAACTGTCTGGATTTGCTCTGCAGTTCTTATTTTATTTTTCCACGAATGCAAATCGTGCTTCAGAAATTAAATGTTGTTTGTGACTGATCAAAACTGAGTAAAAGTACAACATGATGTGCCAGTGAAGGTTGGGAGAAATGCTAAACGCTGCCAGAGAGAGGGAGCCGTGCCTTCACTTCTCTGGGCAGTTGCTTTTCCAGTAATTGGTTTTTCCTGTCAGCAAAAGAGAAATAAAGACAGTTCTTATTTACCTATATGCTTATATGCATATGGTATTTGAAGTGATGTATTTTAAAAGGTTAACAATCCAAGGGTATACAAAGTAAAAAAAAAAAAAAAAGAAAGCTCCTTTCTCTCCAGTTCTTTTTGCTTTGACATATATCCTTCTGGAATCTTTTTATTTGTGAAGTGTATATGCTCATATATGTGTATATAGGCATATTATGCACACACACACTGGAATAACACTATGGATTGTTCGGCAGTTTGCTGTTTCTACTTTGTGTATCGTGGACACCTCTCCATTTCAGCACTTACAGATTCATCTCTCTCTTTTGAGCTACAAGGTATGTAGTCCATGAATGTGTCCCACCTTATTTAATCATTTCCTTCATAACGGGCATGTGAGTGGTCTCAACTTTGTCACTTACAAACCGGGCTACAGTGAGCAGCCTTATACCTGTGGCTTTGTCCCTGGAGCATGTCTTTCCGAAGGATTCCTTCCCAGAAGTAAGGGTGTGTGAGCTCCAGACTTCAAAATCTTGAAAAGGTGGAAGCTTGAACACTGGCCCGTCTCAGATGGGATCCTGCCTCCTGTGCCCATTTCCTGTTTC
The DNA here is from genome assembly GCF_000276665.1 of Chinchilla lanigera. Classification (NCBI taxonomy): domain Eukaryota; kingdom Metazoa; phylum Chordata; class Mammalia; order Rodentia; family Chinchillidae; genus Chinchilla; species Chinchilla lanigera. Next base: position 28,144,881 of record NW_004955410.1, read on the forward strand.
CATCAGGCAGGCGGGCAGAGCAGCATGCAGTCAGAGCCCAGGCAGAGCTATTCAGTGGGGATGAGGACTTCCTAAAATCAGAGGCTTTTCAGAATTACGAAGGCACAATTTTTTAACTTTGGGCGTTGCTTCAGTCCATATGTATTTGCAGAGAACACTGCTTTATCATATCTGTTCCTAGAATAAGGCCAGTCTGGGTTTTGGTTCCACTGCTCTAGTACATTTGTTTTCCCTTTAGATTTTGTTAGCCTTTGGACTTTGCCTTGCTGGTGTGCAATCACAAGGGTGGATTTCTTTGAAAAAGACTCCCACTGGTCATTTCTCTGAATCTTTTCCACTGCCCTTTCCTGGCCAGCCTACCTTGGGCAAATGCCCTTCTCGGGTGTATTGCAGACCCTTGAATTAGGAGATTCAGTGTGTACCGCTTGCTGAGGCTTTGATGAGGGAGGAATGAATCACGTACCAGGAGGTAGTGAGGGAGCCCTCCTGACCCGTGAGCCCCTTCCAGGTTTCACCCTCCTCTCCTTCTCTGTGTTCAGCAGTGACATACAGTATATTAAAGGGCTTTGCAAGCCATTAGATATAACACTCTACCAAGTGCTTTTAGTAATGGGCTCTGGGAAGTCTTAGACTGGGGGCTGGTGCTTGTCAGATGCATTCCTGTGTCACTCTCCCACTTAATTTCTTCCATGCCATGCAAAATATCCCTGTTTGACTGATCTTACCCCTTCCTCACTGAGCCAAGCAATGCCTTGTGATCTTTCTTAACATTCCAGGCAACCACCACTACCAGGCTGGAGTTGTTAGGGCAGTGAGGACCCCAGCAAACTCTGTTAGGGTCCGTACTTGGGAGAGGATTTGGGAATGCTGAGATGAATGGCACTCAGAGTTATGGAATTCTTTTTTTTTTTTTTCCTACAGGACTGGGAATTGACCCCAGGGCCTTTGTACTGGGTTAGATCCTCCTCCCTTTTTAAAAATCTTTTTCTAAAATTTTGAGACAGGGACTGTTAAGTTGCTAAGGTCTGTCTTATCCTCCCAGAGTGCTGAGATTACAGGCATACTTTACCATGCCTGGCTTACTAACTGTGGAATTCTTATGCTGCTAAAATTTAAAAAAGAAGGTTGGGTGTCTCGCACAAGATTGCTGATTTCTTGCTTTTTATATAAAAGGCACAAAAATCTCTACCTTCATCAGATGTAGCCTGTCTTTTTATAGGAGAAAGACTATTTGGTTATCCCTAAAAATATAACCTCAGAATAAAGGGAAGTCCTTTTACATTGGGATTTTAGCTTTAGGGTGGAGCTTACTGCGTTTTCTTTTTCCTCTTTTGCTGTGAGTCCTTAAAAACTTGGGCAGGGGTTTAAGTGGCATTTAAGAACCCTTGTTGTGAGATTCAGACTGTTAGAGTGTTTTCTTTTATTTGGGAGTCCTACAAAGCAGTGAGGACCTTGGTCTTGGAGGATGCATGCCCCCCGCCCAAGTTTCTGTTAGGAAACTGGCATAGAAATTCACAGACCCCCTGGATGACTTTCCTGTGGCTGATAAGGTTAGATCCTAGTAGGGTCAAATGCCCAGAGGGCTTTCTTAGATGGCTTGATAGGCCTGTTTCTTTCACCTGCTCCAAAGTAATACTAAAAATTAGTTTTTGGGATCTACCTTTTAAAGTTTTTTCCTAGTAAAATTTATCAGATGCAGATTTATATTTTAGTGAATCATGTATAACTTTGTAATAGACATAGGGAGGGCAATGGTGTTGGCTCACATTTAAAATATTATGAAATGGGCTGGAGCATAGTGCCTGCCTGGCAAGCACAAGGTCCTGAGTTTGATTCTGGGTACCAGAAAAAAATTATGAGACAAGATTAGATTAAAAATAATGTAAGTAGTCTTCTAGAGCTAAAACTGTGAACTGGGCCTGGTGGCTCACACCTGTAATCTCAGCACTCCAGAAGTTGAGGCAGGAGGATCGTTGAGAGTTTGAGGCCAGCCTGGGATACGTAGCAAGGCCCTGTCTCAAAAAACCAAGAAAAACAAGCCCAAACCAAACCAAACCAACCCCAAACCTAACACTGTGTTAAATCTAAAACTATAATAAATGCTGAGGCATCAGGTGCGGTTATTCACCGCTGTGGTCTCTCTGTGGGAGAGATTGTACTTAGTTCATGGGAAGGCCTTAAACAAATCACAGTGCAGAAGAGAAATGATGAGTGCTTGACCAGGCCAGTGATGTTGGAGGCTGAGAGAAGGGAGTGGACTTCAGAAACCTTAGGAGAGAGGATTGTCCAGTGACTGAGCAGTTGGACTGGGAAAGGGTGAGAAAGGAAGGAAGCAAAAATAATTTCTGGGATTCTGGCCTGAGTGACTGAAAGCTTTTTAAAAATTGTGAGTTTTAGGGCTGGGGATATAGCTCAGTGGCACAAGCGCCTGCCTGGCGAGTGCAAGGTCCTGAGTTTGAGTCCTGATACCAAAAAAAAACTGAGAGTAAAAATTGTGAGTTTAGGTTTTGTCACATTCACTTGTATTTACTTTCGGTGGAGGATTTGTGTGTAGTGCTTCCTAAAATTAGGGAGAAGGCCCTTGTAGGGGAGCCCGCTGTTTTCTGCCAGCCCAGGGAATATCACAAAAGAGGTGGGCATGGGAGAGTGTAAGAGCCATCCACAAAAAACCAAACCAAACCATTTAGGATAAATTGTAAGGCCCTCTGGTTGCCCTCCTTTCTTTTTATGTCCTCACTGGAAATCACAGAGTGCCTTGACTGCTGGCAGCCCAGCCATCTGAGGCTCGAACCTAGCACCTTGAACATTCCTGGGCACGGATAAGGGTGTCTAGATGGTAGCCCCAAATGCTGAATGAAACTAGGCCCTGCCCGCAGCCAGATTCCTTCCACCTTCCCTTAAACTCCACCCACTGACCTGTGGCCCCGGCACAAGTGGGGAGCCTCTCCCTCCATTGCAGGGACACTGCACTGCTGTAAGTAAATTTTCCTAAACAGTGCTTTTTACTGCTCACCCTAGCACCTGGTGCTGCTTTCTTTGCGGTCGGAACTGACCTATCTTGGAAGGGTTTGGGGGACTCCCTTGAGGAATCTCCCCTGCAGCCGCTTTTGGGGCAACTCCAGCTGTGGTTTTGGCAGGACAAAGAATTACAAAGGAGAGAAAGGAGGAGAAGGCCAGACCTAGCTGAGACACTGCTGCCGAGGGAGGCTGTGGGGCATCTGCTGGCTCTTATATGTAACATGGCCGGGGAGGAACCAGCAAGACCACCAGGCTTGTGTGAAGGCAACATGGCATGGAACTTACTGTGCCTGGGTGCAGGCAGAGAGCAGGAGAAGCCTGTCTGCCCTGAACAAAGAGAAGTGTGTCCTTTCTAAGGGATGGAGAGAAGGCAGGGACATTAGGCAGGAAGATCCCAATAAACATCGGTGGTTAAAGTTCTCTG
>NW_004955410.1:28149222-28176448 GCF_000276665.1 Chinchilla lanigera
CAAGTTGTAGCATGTACTTTCATTACTCAGGAGTATTCCATTGTATGAGTATATGACAATTTATGTGTTTGTTGATAGACTTAGAGTTCTTTCTACTTTTTAGCTGTTATGAATTAAGTCGGTATGAATATTTACATACAAGATTTTGTGGGGGCTTATTTTCATACTCTCAGATCTATAGAATGGAATCACTGAGTCAAGTGGTAAGTGTATGTAATCATTTGAATAAGTGCCAGGCTGTTTTACAAATGGGTCACCATTTTTCACATCCACCAAAGCATCTAGTTTCTTTATGTCCTTGTCAACATTTGTTATTATGTGTTTCTTTTTCTGTGTTTTAAACAGATTAGGGAGGGGGCGGGGGATGTAGCTCAGCAGCATAAGTGCCTGCCTGGCAAGCGCAAGATCCTGAGTTCGATTCCTGGTACCAAAAAAAAAAAAAAGATTAGGGAGAAAAAAAGCAGTATCTTATTATAGTTTTGATTTGTGTTTTCTTGGGGTTTTTTTTTATTTGGTTTTTCTCCGGTACTGGGAATCAAACTCACGACCTTGCACTTGCCAGGCAGGCGCTGTGTCGCTGAGCTAAATCCCCAGCCCCTGATTTGTGTTTTCTGATGACTAATTATGTCAGCTTTTCATGTGATTATTGATCATTTGTATATCTTGCAAAAATGTCTTTTTAGTATCTTTTGCTTTTTTTTTTTTTTTTCTGGAGAAAGGGTCTCACTGTGTAGCCCAGGCTGGCCTCAAGCTCCTATCGATTTTCTTGCCTCAGCCTCCCTAGGGCACATGGTGCCTGGTTGTCTGCCCATTTTTGAATTGGATTGTCTTTTTTATTATTGAGTTGTAAGAGTTTTTTATATATTCTACATGTAAACATGTAATCTGATACATGATTTTCAGATATTTTTTCATTTTCTGGGTTGTCTTCACTTTTTAATGGTGTCCTTTGACACACAAAATTTTTAATTTTCATGGAGTTTATTTTTTGTTCCTTATGTTTTGGTGTCATGTTTAAAAATCCTTTGCTTACTTCAAGGCCGTGAAGTTTTACCACTGTTTTTTCTATGAGTTTCTATCAGTTCTGTGACTTTCTATGAATATTTCTCTAGGAGTTTAAAGGTTCTTCTCTGATACTTAAGTCTTTGATCTATTTTAAGTTAAATTTTATATTTGGTAGAAAGTAGAAGTCTAACTCCATGTGGCTTATCCACTTAAAATTCTTGTCCATAGGGCTTTCCATGTGGCGAGGCACCATTTGTGGAAAAGGCTGTTTTTTTTTAGTGGTTTTGATAGCCCTGTCAACAGTGATTTGTCCAGCTGGGCATGGGGGTGCACACCTGCAATCCCAGCACTTGGGAGGCTGAGGCAGGAAGATGAGAAGTTTAGGGCCAGCCTGGGAAAATTGGTGGGACTTTATCTCAAAATAAATAACAAAAAGGGCTGGGGATATAATATGCCTGGGTTCAGTCCTCAGTACAGCAAATGAACAATCAAATCCAAAAACCAAAACTACCCCTAACTTTTTTTTTATTTTAAAAAATAAAAGAAGGAAAGCATATTAACAGCAGACATCCATTTACAAAATAGCATATGAACAATACAAACAAAACAGAGTTATAGACAAAGTGGTATGAAATTAACCATGGTTGTTGTATTACTTATTGATATCTTCAAAGTGGTTTTTCAGGAAAACAAATAGAGACATACAAGACTGATCAAACAAGTAATCATTAACTGTTCCTTTCTGTAGAGCAATAAAAGTCAGTAGTGCAACTATGTTAGCTATCCTGTATAGACAATACTTACATAGTTTCCCCTTCTTTCCCTTCTCTTTTCCCACACCCCAGTTGCCCTTTACTTGTGAGCATTTTCCTTTCGTTTCACAATGACAATCATACCTCCTAAAAACTAGCCCTAAGCTTTGAATTTAAAACAAATCTCACTTATTTATTATTGAGTAGTAAGAGTTCTTTATATATTCTATATGTAAACGTGTAATCTGATACATGACTTGTGATGTTTTTTCAGCTCTTTAAGACATGAATGTAAGAAGTCAGTGATTTTTAAGTAGGAGGAAATGAGTACAGCAAGAATGAAACTGACTTAGCTTTGGGTTGGCAATAAAAGTGATTGCGCACATTAGGTTTTACTTTCGGTGAAAAAAAATGTGCATTTTTCTGATTTTACAAGTAACAAATGCATTGTAATCTTGGAAAAGTGTCCAAAAGAAGGAAGTACATAAACAGTCATGATTCTGCCACTCAGAGATAACCACTGTTAACTTCATCTTGTATAGGCTCCAATTCTTAAATAATGAAGCAGTGAAATAAAAAGGTGCTTTTTAAAAGTCACTTAACAGCCAAGTGTGATAGCACGTGCTTGTAATCCCAGCACTGTGGGAGGCTGAGGCTGGAGAATTCCGAGTTTGAGCCCAGCCTGGGCAGCTTAGTGACTTAGTGAGACCCTGTAGCCAAATAAAAAATACAAAGGGCTGGGAATGTACCTCAATGCAAAGGCCTTGGGTCCGATCCCCCACCACAAAAGAAATCACTTCACCACTTCTCAAACAGCCTCAGCCCTTTGATATTCTTCTGTAATCTAATTATAATGGCTACAAGGTAGTCTAGTATCAAGTACACCAGAATTCATTTTTTCTAATTTATTTATGGACAGTTATATTTCTATTTTCTTTGATTTTTTTTTTTTTTTTGTGGTGGTATTAGGGATTGAACCAGGTCCCATGCATGCTAGGCAAGTGGTCTCTCACTGAGCCAAATCCTCACCCCCTTTTATTTATTTATTTATTTTTCTTTTGTCCTTTTGAACCAGGGTTTTACTATGTAGTTCAGGCTGGGGTTGAAATCACTTTGTAGGCCAGGCTAGCCTTGAACTTGTGGCGATTCTCCTGGCTCAGCCTCCCGAGTGGTGGGATTACAGGCCCGAGCCATCACGCCTGGCCTTTATTCTTTATTCTGAGAAAGGGCCTTGCTAAGTTCCCCAGACTGGTGTCAAACTTCTGATCCTCCTGCTTCTGTCTCCCAGGTAACCAGAATTATAGGTGTGCGCCATGCTTCCTGGCTCCTTTGATTTTTTTTTTTTTTTAATAGTACATTGTGGACATTCTTTTGTTTACAAATATTTTGTACATATTGCACCAATTTTTAAATTTTTTATTAGTACATATTTACAATGATGACATTCATCATTGCATTGGTTTTTTTTTTTAAGGTTGAGTTTTCAGATATTATTAGGTTAAAGAACATAAACAATTTTAAAATGCTTTTGAAACACGTGGCAGAATTATCTTTCAGAAGTGCTGGAGTAGCTCACATGGTCCTTGATAGCACTGGGTCCTATCTAAAATCTCTCACCCTGCATGCAGGGGAGATTTCCTTCTTGAAGGGTAGCGATAAGCTTCTGAGACCTCACATCAACACAGCTCCTTGCTGTCCCAGGAAGCAGCCACCTGTCTCACCTCACTTTCTTGGATTCCTCTGAGACAGACCCAGGCTGTCCAGTCGACCCCTCACTTGGGTCGTCTCGCCACAGTGTTCCATGGTGCTCCTGCCTCACACCCTGTCCCCCATTTATACTGTGACTGTTGCTGGTAACTTTCTTGTAAAGTAGGGTTAGGCAGCTTTCTGTTACTGTGACAGAATAACTGAGATAATAAACAATTCACAAGGAGGAAAGGTTTATCTTGACTCACGGTTTCAGTCCATGGTCAGCTGGCTTTGTGCTTTTCGGCCTGTGGCAAAGCAGTACATCCTGGTCGGGGGTATGTGGGGGAGGATGTTGCTCATTTCATGGTGGCCGGGAAGTGAAAGAGTGAGAGAGGAGGAATCAGAGTGCCATATCCCCTTCAAGGGCACAGTCCCTGCCAATAACCTAATTTACTTAACTCCAGCTTCTAAGGTTCCAGTTTCCCTCCCCCATGCCATGGGCTGGGGACCAAGCTGTCAGCATATGGACCTTTGGGAACACTTCAGACTCAGACGATAGCAGTAGCCCTCTTTGGAGGCAGAATTGTGAGAGGACAGGAACAGAGTGACTGATGCTTTGCAAATACAATTGTTGCACAGTGGAGTGGGGCAGGATCCAGTTGGGCAGAGGCTCAGCTACATGCAGCATGTGCTTTGTGTGGAGCACAGATCGTGGGAAGGTGGAACCCACTGTCCAACCTTGGTCTGATGCGGGGCTCCTTGATGATGGGGCACCTGAGCTGCTCCTGCTCATGCTAACCCCTCAGCCTAACGTGTCTCCCTCCTTCTGCATTCTTGACTAAGACACTGTCCATTGGGCCCCACCTTCGGTGCTGCTTTCTCAGTACAGCCTCCTTCCTCCTGAGTACTCCCACTCTTTAAATTTTTTTTTTAAAGTTCTGGTAAAATACACGTAACATAAAACTTATCATAACAACTCATCAGGAGAAAACAGGAGAATAATACGAACAACAACAACACTGTACAACAACCAGCCGCAACAACGCTCTTCTTATAAAACTGAAACCAAACCACCAACCAACTTCCTATTCCCCATCTCCCTGCAGCCTTTGGACACCACCGTTCTCCTCTGTCTGTAGATTTGACTGCTGTAGGCACTTAGTGCCGTGTTTGTTTCTTGTGACTGTCTTATTTCACTTGGTATAATGGCTTTAAGGTTCATGGACATTGTGTGTTCTTCCATTCCTGTCACAGGGTGCCCTGTGCTTTCAGGTCATCCCCACATTGCAGTTGTGAAGTCATCTCCAAAGCTCTGAGTCTGCCCTGTGCCCCACCAGCTGTCCCACGTGTGACCCACGTATGTCCTCAGCATGTGGCTCCTCACAGGCGCTCCGTCAACACTGACTGAATGCGTGAATGCACGCAGAGCTTCCCCCATCCCCAGTTGCAACCCCACCTGTCTGTCCCACTTACTCCCCACAGATCCCTTCTGTATTAGCTTCCTGTATTACCATAAACTTGGTCCTTAAAACAACAGAACTTGATTCTGTCACAGTTCTAGAGATGAATGGCCCAATGTCAAGGTGTCAGCACGGCCATGTTCCCTCTGGGGACTCTTGGGGAGGCTCCCTCCTCGCCTCTTCTAGTTTCTTGTGTTCTGTGGCTTGTAGCTTGCCACTCCTTCTCTGTCTCCATGGTGCTCTTCTCTTCTTTCTTTTTTAAATATAGACTTTGGTCATTGGATTTAGGGTCTACTGCAGTGTTCTAGGATGATCTCATTTGGAGAACTTTGATTTAATTACATTTCCAGAGACCCCTTTTCCAAATAAAGTCCCACAGGTCCCAGGAAGTGGATGTGGACATGTCTTTTTGGCTGCCACAATTCAGCCACCCCCTCCAAAAATTCTGTCCCTTAGTTGATCTGGCATCTCTTCACTATATATCAAACTTTTGTCATTTGTGCCTGTCACTGTCATACATCTGTTATCCCAGCAGTACATCTCATTTTTGAATAGTGAGATTCCCCCATCCTCCCCTGCCTTCTCTGTGAAGCTCCCCACTCCTCCATGTGGAGGGAACTGCCCCTTGGAAACCCGTCTGCCTGCTGCTCAGAGTGTGATTTCTGCCCTCTGCAGAAATCCTCTTGGGTCAGCTGTCGGTTATCTTGCTAGTGATCCCTCATGGGACTGGAGGTTACAGCTTGTGTTTTACTTCCTTGTGTTCTCTATACTGCCACAGACATTTAGTAGAGACTTTGGAGATGTTTGTGAATGCTAATAAGTATCCAGGGAATGGGTTCGGACTTAGCAAAGTGAAGGCAAATAGGCCACAGTCATAATTAGCTTGTAAGAATATATATGGGTGCATATAGCAGGGAATTCTATGTATGTGTGCATGTTTGCTTGTTTGCTTAGTGGGGATCAGGTTTTAACTCCAGTGAGTGTCTGTAATGGACAGCCCCGGGGACTTGCAGGGCCTGGAATCAATGACAGGCTGGCTCTACTGACTGGCAGGTCACAGCTCAAGGTCACACCTCTATGGCCCTACCACCTCTTGTTTGACTCTAGAGTTTAAGTGTCATAAGATGACCTGTCCTTGAAGGTTTGAGCTTCTGGTAAACCTATCAGCTTTTCCGGTGGGGAATTTCTCTGGGTGTCATTTCCGTGCCCATCTGTCTCACTGCTGGCAATAGCACCCCCATGCCGAGTCTCACATCTCCATTTCTAACCTCCTCCGATTTCCTAAACCCCCAGCTCCAGCCTGACTGCCTGGCTCTGCAATTTAAGGCTCTGCATGTCATTATCCAACTGCCTTAGATGCACAGTGACCCACACTCCAGTGCCCGGTATAGATTGATGCTCATGGTGGTCCGCTCAGCTGTGGAAGAAAGCAAGGGAGGAGCAGAGATCCACAGGCCAGGGGCTGCGGGAGGCAGTGAGAGGTCTGTCCACTCCAGTGTGGGGATCCTGAGTCACCTTGTGCTGCCATCTTATTTTTCAGATTAATCACATCCTGTGCTGAAGATGTTTCCAGAACAACAAAAAGAGGTACGTCATCACAAATCCAAGTATAAATAACCCATGCATTTGTATTTACTGCAGATTCCTAATCATTCACTAACTGTAAACTCATTGCCTTGTAGGAGTGAGCTGAAGGAAGAGCAGAATACCCTCCCTTAGGCACGCTCCCCTTTCATAGGTGCATGTGTGGCCTTCCCTTTTCGGTTCCAGTGACTTAGCGGGAGGGCACTGTGCCACCCACTCCTTGTCAAAAGCATCTCTTCCTGTGACTCATATTTTCTCAGCCTTTCTTGAATCTTCTCCCTCTGGTCTGCTTTCTCTTCCATTGACTCCTCCTCGAGTTTTCCCACTCTTGGGTGACAAGCGGGAAAAACTGCCACGAGTGTCACTTTTGCTCGCTTGTTGTCTCCTGGGTCTCTGGGATTTTCTTCCACACAATCTGGCAAAGGCTGTGCTTTCCTGACTGCAGTGTCCCTGCCCCCAAACCTAATTTCTTGGGCTTCCTTGTAGGAGCTCACCTAGTACAGTTGTTCGTTGGTGTCCACAGGCGATGGATTCCAGGAACCACCCATGGATACCCAAATCTGAAGATGCTGAAGTCCTTTATGTAAAAAGGCATAGTAGTTGCATCAAGCTCCGCAGTATGATGCCCAAATGCAATGCAAATGCTGTGTAAATAGTTGTTACATTGTGTTGTGTGGGGAAGAAGGGGCAGAAAGAAAAATCTGTACATGTTTAGTACAGAGGCAAGTTTTTCTTGTTCCAGTATTTTCAATGCGTGCTTGGTTGACCCTGTGGATGCGGAATGTACAGCTGTGGAATGTACAGCTAACTAATTTTAACTTTAGTCTCCATTTCTTCTGGGGGCCAGAATAGGCCCAGTGTGGCCCAAAGTGCCCATGAGAGTCTTGTTAGATTGACCAGTGCCCAAAGGCTCAGGGAAATGAGGCTATTCAGGCAGGATGTTCCAGACCTAGAGACCCAGCAGCCCCAGTTGCCAAGGGCAAAGTCCAAACCTCCCTTTGAGTAGGGCGAATTTTTCATTACACAGCTGAATGGGCCTGACACTCTAGGGTGGGTTCCACCCACTCTGCACTGTTCCAAAGTCACATGTGAAAGTTTTCCTCTTGAGAGGTGGAGATGGGATGACTTCCCTGAAAGCAACAAAGGCTTTTTCTCAAATTATACGAAGCTTTTAGCCAGGTCTGCAAGCCCAGCACTGGGAAGCTGAGGCAGGAGGATCACAAGTTTAAGCCCAGGGTGTGCAACTTAGCAACCTAGTGAGATACTGCCTCAAAATGAAAAATAAAAAAGACGGGATGTAGGTCAGTGTGAAAGTCTTGTGTTTAATCCCCTGTACCTGCATACCCCCGTTTAGTCCCCCATACTGAGAAAAAAAAGCAGCTCTCTTTGTTGGTTTAATCATTTGATTTATTATAAATTCATTTTAATGGCAAAAACCTAGACACTAATTTTAACCAGCTTCAATACATGAAGAAAGCATGTATTGACTTTGAAATTGTCCTTTCTTATAAATAATTTATTGAACGATATTTTAGCATGAAAGAGTTTTAAGCTTAAAAGTCCTTTATGGAAAAGCAAAAAAAATACTGCAAATACAAGTGTAATGTTGAAAAATTTACGTTAGCCTGTGTCAGCCAGAAATAAACATAGCATAAACAGTCATCCTGGGTATAGTGGAATACAGGACTGTTTATTCCCACTCTGTCCATCTTCTACATCCAGAATGATCTTCCTTCTAATCTGCTGCCCTCAGAACTGAGTTGCAACTCTTTCATTTGCTTTTGGGGCCCTGCAGAGCTGAAATCTGCTTCTTTCTCCAGACCTGCGTCTTGCTCCCTGGCACTACACCAGGGCGCTTCTTGCTCAATCTGAGCTCAGTGGAGCCTTGAGTTCTTGATGCGCTCTTGAGCCCTGGACTTCCCCAGTGCAGTCACGTCTTCCCTTAGCCTTCTCAGTGTGTCGGTTGGCCAGTGCTCCTCCTCTGTAGGCCTCAGTGTAGAAGCAAGAAGAGGCTTTCTACAGCCTCACTTATTAAAGGTACTTTTATGTCCTTATTTACCTGCAAAACACTCTGTAGTTAATGCCAGTTAGGGGAAGTTTTATTGAGCCTTTCAATGGCCTCGTGGATGGTTGTTGGTTACTGGAAAATAAGTGTGGTTTCACTTACTCATGCAAGTAAGGGTCAAGTGCAACATCCCTGATTGCTTTAGAATGTAGACCGAGGTGCAGCGTTTGTGTAAGTACTTTCCTCATGGACGTAGCAGACATCACTGATTAGTCATGAGGGCAGCATGTGATTTAAGACCTACTTGCCATCTTTGTGCAAGATTAAGATGGCCTGGAATGACATGTTGGTTCTACAGAACTGGTAGTGCCAGCCTAAAAGTTTGGCAAAATTTTTTTTTCCCTAACCATTTTTAGATTTGGGAAATGCAGTGTTTCTTGTTAAAACAGCTTTATTACTATAATAAATCTAGTGAGAGGAGAAAAGGGACCGAGAGTCTCCCTTGTTAGTTAAACATGTTCCATTTGCATATTGGTTTGAATTCCCAGGAGAGCAGTATCCAGGCTGATGGATCTTCTCCATAAAAAGGCCTTGGCATTGGGCCATTGTAAAATTAAAATGAATTCAGATTCATTCATGCATGCAACTTTAATTTACAATTAAAATATTATGGTTACATATTTAATAAGAATAATTAGATGGACCCAACTGAATCAACTTTTGTGTTTAATGAGACAGAACCCCGAATCCAAATGGAAAGGCAGGTGGCTGTGACAGGAAACACAATTCAGACAGTGTCTTTTGAGGAGTCAGACATTTTTGCTCTTTTTATATTTTAATGTCCAGAATGAGCACTTCTATTTCTCTGCACCACTAAGGGCCCTTGTTCCCAGCCTCACTGAAACCCGTTTTCTGTGGTATGTGAATAAGCAGCTTGCACCTGCAGGACAGACTGACATCCGGGCACTGAACCTCATGCTCCTCCCTCCATAAAGACCCAGGCTTGTTCCCTGGCTCTTGGTGTAAGTGGAGCCTCCCACCGTGGGTGGACTGAAGGGTGGGTGAACCCCTTTTGTCTGTGTCTGTATTTATGGGGGGTGAGCTTCCCTGCTGTCTTGGACCATGGTGGCCACATTCTTCCTTTAGAGATTTATACTTCTGGGAATAAGAGTCTTTTTTCCCCTTCCAAATGTACACAGCCTGTACTGGAGACAACAGCAACTCCCAGGCAGCTACCTGGGTACCCAAGTGACAATAAATCCATCAGTCTCTCAGCAGAGGATTCCTGTAGAGCAGGCCCACGTGGGCCCTGGATTGTTCCATGCACTGCCAGGACGGATCCTGCCACTGAGGGAGAAGACAGGGCGCTGCAGGGGGGACGGGAGGCACGCGTTGCCATTCTAGATGAGTAGACTCTAGGGGGAATAGTCACGTGTTCAAGATGCACTGATGCTGACCGATGGTCATGTTGCCAGCTTGCTCTAGGAAAGCATGGGGCTTTTTGTTTTTGGTTTTGCACTGTTGGGGATCAATTCCAGGGATGTTATGCAAATGCTCTACCACTGAGCTGCATTGAAGTACTGATTGAAACTGACTGGGCTGGAAGCATGAACATCTCTAAAGAATAAATAGAGTATCACCTGGTGCCTTGTGACATTGGGAACAAAACAAGGCAAAATACTCTTTCAAGGGGCTGGGGACGTAGTTCAGTGGCAGAGCACTTGCTAAGCATGGGTTATGCCTTGCGTTTGGTCCTTGTACACACACACACACACACACTCACACAACCAAAACAGACTAAAAGCTAAAGAATCCCACTCTCACTCCCTAAAGTCTAAATTTGATGTTTTTCTCCCCCTCTTCTTCGTGTTTTCAGTTTCTGATATGATACTCAGTTTTTAAGTTAAAAAAAAAGAGCATGGTTTCACAGGAGGGAATTTACATTCTTCTATAAGAAAAGAAAAGCAGCTAGGAATACCCCAGAGCATACAGCAGGCTTCAGAGAATGCTGCTGTCATTCTGAGCGCAGCATTTATGTTACAGTTACCCAAGGACTGTTTTTCCCCAGCCAGCCTCAAAGAAAAACTCCACCTCCTCACTCCCATGTCCCCACCCCATTCTTGTTCCTTCTTCTGGATTTAAAAGATTTGTTCACTGTGGAACATTTTGGGAAAAGTATTAAGGAAAGAATAAAATTTGGGCTCTTGCCCTCTAGTCTTTTTCTATACATATATGTATGTCAGTTTTAGAAAATTGAGATCTTAGAATTTATAGTTTAATATCTGACTCTTCCAGCTTAATGTTCAGATACATTTCAAGATACATTTGCAAACTATGATTAAATTAGAAGTAGCTTAAGAAAAATTAGGGAACATAAATTTATCTCCACATATGTTAAGAAATGAAAAAAGAGTGACTTTATAGTGGAGAAATTTTACAGATACTACCTCAGCCTGGTGATCAGACTTAACATCAGCAGTAGAAAGTGCTGGGGGAAGCATGGCCCCTTGATGGGATGTCATAGTGTAGCACCTATGATCTTTCTTCCAAACACTTAAAACCGTAGTCTGATCCTGAGACAAACACCAGACACATCCTCACAGGGGACATTATACTAAACACCTGACTAGTTCTCTTCAGAATCATCCAGGTCATCAAAAACAAGAGAAGTCTGAGGAAGTGTCATGACTATAGGAACCTGAGTAGATACCAGGACTGTAATGTGGTGTCCTGAATGGGAGGGACACAGTTTCACAAAAGAATGTTGCTTAAGCTGGTATTTTACCTAACAGCCAAGTAGGTGATCTCCTCCCTCCAAAATAAAGCAACCATCGTCCAACTGGACATTGTGTCGTAGTTACTGTTGCTAACATATCCACCAGAGAGCACACAGTTGCAAGGACAGGCTCTGAACAAGGCAAACCCGAGTCTGAAATCCAGCTCTGCTTTACTGGTCAGTTGACTTTGGGCCAGTTGCTGAAGCTTTAGAAGCCTCATTTTTTTTTTTTTTTTCCTCTGGTACCGGGAACCGAACTCACGACCTTCCGCTTGCCAGGCAAGCGCTTTGCCGCTGAGCTAAATCCCCAACCCCAGAAGCCTCATTTTTATTATCTGTAAAATTGAGATGAAAAGGTTACCTTGTTCTTAGGATTGTTGTAAAGATGAAAGGAAAATATGTGAAACAGCACAGTGCCTGGCACATGCCAGTGTCCCATACAGGTACAGTGATTTCTAAGTTGATTTCATCTCATGTCAGAGACAAGGGGAGGGGAGCTAGAAATAGCTAAAAGGTGGGCCCGGACGGGGGCTTGTGGAGGGGCCACTGAAATCAGAGAGCGGGTAGCTGTAGAAAACCTAAGAATGAGATTTTCCCAGAGGCTAAGACTCTCCCTTCCTTAGAAAGCCTGTGTTCACACGGAGAACAGGAAGGATCAGCTAGTTAAATTTTTAATTCATCCTGCCTGGTGTTTTCTCTCATACTAGATATAGTCATTAGCCCTGAGAAGTCATTAAAGTGTTTAATAAGGTTATTAAATTGACTAACTGCGGCTGCAGAAGCCATTTCCATAGGAAATCCATATGATTCTAGGTGTGGAACTCTGGGGTTGTCCCTCTGTGGCTGACAGGCTGTCAACACTGCCTTGAAGGATGGTGGGTAGGTCGTGAGGGATGCGTCTAATTAAGAGATTATAGGTGAACCTCGGCCACCTGGCAAGCTGTTCGTAGCTGGAAGTGTGGTGAAACTTCACTAATTCCTACTAATTGCAGGGGAGAGGAGGGGAGGCCTATCTGAATTACAGAATATTTTAAAATAAAGGTACTTTTATTGCGTTCAAGTACATATTTTAGCTCCAACTAGGCTAACAAATTGTTGCCTGATCCAAGACTTTGGGGACTAAGTTATTGAAGCCATCGGAATGATTTTCAATCATTTCTATATAAATAGGCACTTCTGGAGTTCTTTAGGGTGCTCAGAAACAGTTTGCGCCCATGGATCTGAAGCGCAGCCTGGGTAGCCTCTGCTGTAAATTGGCACACCTTTCGTGGAAGGGGTTGGTTAAATTAAGATAAACATTAGACCAGCTGCGAAATAACTTATCGTTAATACGTGGGGTCCAGCAGCCCACGTGGATGCGGGTTTTACTTGAGGTGAGCTTTAACTTTGTACTTTTTTTCTTCCCCAAAGGTGGTTTGTTCATTCCCACGGGGATTCGTTTGTGCATTAGCTGCTGTTACCGAGGCGTGCGCTCTGGTCTCCCCAGTCAGCCTGCGCCGCCCTGTCAGGGCGGAGTGTGGCGTCTGGAAGAGAGGCCGACAGGTGATCTTAGCTCTACCAGGGCGGTGAGTGTGGCGAGCAGGGACTGGGCCCAGCCAGGAGGCTTCGGGGGCGCAGCGGAGGGGCAAATAAACCAGGTGAAGCAGAGCAGGGTTTCCAGAAGGAGCACGGACTGAGTTGTATTGAACAATCAATTGCAGTTTGCGAAAAGTAGTAAGAGAGAAGAGGGTGGGGAAGAAGAAGAAGAGGAAGAGGAAGGAGGAGGAGGAAAAGGAGAAGAGAGTAGGTTGGGGACAGCACTCCAGGCAGACAGGACGGTGGGTTCAAAGGCATGAGGTGTAAAGTTGCGAGCTGTGTGTGGAATGCAAGCCCCCCCCCCCCCCGCCCTCCATAAGTACGGTGACAATCATGACAGGCTGTGTTGTGCTAGCCAAGGAGTTTGAACTTCGTCTGCAAGATTACTAGGAAGCCTTTGGTGAATTTTATACAGGGAAGTGACACTGGATGTGTGTTTTGAAGTAATTCTTGACTCACTGTGGGGGATGCACTGGATATGAGCCTGGAGATCAATTAGTGGCTCCTACATCAGTGTTGGGCAAGAGGGACTTGAACCAGGGCAGTAGCAGAGGGAATTTGTAGGTGATTCTCAAGAAGGTAAATCTCAAGTTCTCGGTCAGATATAGAAACTGAAGTTAATAATTTAGGAGGTGGATGAGCCAGAAGTTACTTCTAGTCTCATGACCAGAAATTCAGTGCTTTTTCTGTGAAAAAGGACATACTCTTCAGTTTATATGCTGAGAATGGGGACAGTAACCCGGGCATGGTGGTACACGCCTGTCATCCCAGCACTCGGGAAGGTCACTGCTCGTTTGAGGCCAGCCTCAGCTACGTAGTGAGTTCAAGGCCACTATGAACTGCATAGTGAGACCTGTCTCCAAAAGAAAAAAAGAAAAAAAAGAATGGGACAGTAGGGGAAAAAAGCCCTCCCCCGACCAGAACTGTTTGTCATTCCTGCCGTCACGGATTAGTGATACTGAGTCTTGTGTAGGCAGGGTATATAGCATTGTAATAACTGGATTTTACAGGTTTTGTTCAGAAACCTTTTTAAAAAAACCTTAAATCTGTACCCAAATAACAAATGTGTTTCTCTGATTTTTCATTTTTGTTTAGTCTGTATGAAGGCCACTATTTCAATAATGGGTGCATATCTTCTTTCTGCTGTTGATGTTAAACTCTGAGCTGCTAAATCTCCCTGTTTGGTGTATCCAAGACCTTCTGCCTCTTCAGTGGAATGTGGCCCTGCCAACACCCTCTGAGGGAGTGTGGCTTCCATGTGAGCTGGCGACAGCACTGCCCCCCGCCTCCCCCTGTCCTCCATTAGGAACAGTGCCTGGAGCTCACACTACATTTAGGGCCCCATGAAAATGTTTTAATTCCTTTTAAAATTAGAAGAATTAATTTTTACTTCAAAGAATGGCTTTACTGTGCCTATTAATATATTTACCTTTATACTAGTAGTTATAAAGAGTTATAAAGTACAATTTTATATATTTTTTGGGGGGAAAGTACCAATGAAAGCAAAAATATCTAAGGCCTGTGAAGGTCAGAATGTAGCTCAAGTGTGTGTGTAGGGCTGGAGGAAGGGGCAGACATGTGGTCTACTATAGATTTGTTCTCTTTTCTTCTGAGCCTATTTTTAACTCTGTTCATTGATTTATTGATAATTGATTGGTTCCTTAAAAGAAATGTGTTATGTGAAAAGTATTACAGGAAAATGAGTTACACACACACACACACACACACACAGAAGACTGAAGTAAAAAGCATAAACTAAGATCAGAGTGTGTGGATTTTATTTCTGCTTATTTCCTTAGGCAGGATCTACTTTGTCCCCAACCTAGTCACACTAACTTTCAGTAGGGGATGTTATGGATACCTTGATTTAAAAATTGTTTTTATAGTCACTCTTACAATTTAGAATTATTTTTAAGGGACTGTGGCCAAAATGTTTAGAGCATTGCTGTATTGTTATTTTTATTCTCTCTTTCTCTCTGACAAGTCATTTTTTTTTTTTTTTTTGCTGTGCTGGGAATGGAACTCTGGGCCTTGTGCATGCAAGTCACGTGTTCTAGCACTGAGCTTCGCCCTTAGCTAGCCTTAAGAAACAATTTTAAAAATACACAATAAAAAGACTTAAAATTAAGCCTTTGGGGCCATTATCCTTATGTACCGAGGGCAAACAACGGGACAGAAGTCTCAAAGGCAAGAACAAAGCGTAAGGTTGTCTTAGAAGTGAAAATTGCAGTTATTTTCAGGGACCGTGGACTACTTTTTTGCTTTAAAAAATATGCTTTCTACTGAAAACTTTGATTTGATTATCTACATAACAAAGTGGAGGTGCTCTGTGCAGAAGATGTACGGTCTTTCTTGCTGTTCTGTTTTGGAACAAGTACTATAAGAAACAGGTACTATAAGAACAGGTAGTATAAGAACAGGTACTATAAGAAAATAAAATACAGTTACAGGAGGCTGAGGTGGAAAGCACAGGCTAAGAGCAGGTGCTTGGATCTGGACGCAGCCTGCCCCTCAGAGATGGCTGCATTTCAGCCTGATGCCCTAGTCTCAACAAAAAATGAAAATATTTAAAAGTAAATTCAGTTAGCAAAGTTCGATCTCTGAGGGAACAAGTTACACATTAAAATTTATCATTCCAAGTGTCTTACCTTTTGCTGTAACCTGTTTCCATATTTTCAGACTGAGCCTGTTTAGTAAAGAGCACCTTCTGAAAAGCATTGTTTTCAGTGTTACATCATGTTTCCTAATCTTACCATCTTTAAAAAGGAACAGAAAGTGTCCACGGTGTATGTTTTTTAAACATCTCTAACGTTTACCTGAAACACAAAGGTATGAAGATGAAATGATATAATATTTGAGAAATATTATTAAGACAGAAAAGTATTGTATGAAAGAAGGAGTCCACCTTCTGTGGAGAAGTTCCCACCGCATATTCGCATGAGGCCGGGCCGCGCACACAGGCAGTTTCACCCTCCATGGCTTACTTTTCACAGGGTCTTTGTCCCCCTTCCTTGTCTTCTACAAAGCAATATGCCAGGCAGGGCCTGTTGTTTTGATTTAGAGATGATGAAAGTGAGAGATAACTTCATTTAAAATTTGAGAAAGAGGTGAACTTATTTTTCATGATTCAAAAGTAGACATCAGTTTTAGAGCAAATTAAGCATGTCCAGCTCAGTTTTGCGTTATTTTAAAATTCCGTTTGTGGCCAGAAGTGTTTTCTGGACTTGCTCATGGTGCCTGATTCATTAACTTCTTGTTTTTTAAAGGATTGCAACCACACTAGCTAAAGCGCATTGCAGTTTTGTTCTAGGCCAGTCATTTCCTTCTGCTCTTGCAGCCTTACTTGCAATTCTGAAACGATTTTCTTTGTTTACGATGCCCTTACAGGAATTTGTAAGTGTCTGGGTCCGAGATCCTAGGATTCAGAAGGAAGACTTTTGGCATTCTTATATCGACTATGAGATATGCATTCATGTAAGTATGCAGTTGGTAGTATTCATGTAAGTATTCATGTATTCATGTAAGTATGCAGTGGAAATTATAGGACCTTTTAGTAGCAGATATTTTATTGGATGCTATGATATACTTAAAATTGAAAAGTTTTCCAAATTCAAAGAATTTAATTTGAATGATGAGAGTGTTAATGCTTGTATCTGAAATGAAGCAGTGAAAATGCTTGTATCTGAAATGAAGCTTGTATCTGAAATGAAAGCAGTGAGGTTCCTAGAGTTGAAAAACTACTTATTTGAAACGCTTACACTTTTTTAATATTAATATTTTAATGTTTATTGTCTTCATGTGTGAAGATGTGATTACATCTAAAATTCATGCTTACAGAGTATAACTCTCTAATGATATTTCTTTATAATCTGTTATAACATATCTGTTATATTCCTGGATTATATAGTGCCTGATAAATATAAAGTTTGAGAGAATATAGAATTCTCAGGAAAAAGGATATATACCTTTTTATACATAGACTCACAAAGTAGGAAGTTTAATATGTGCAATTAATTTGCTTTAGTCTAGATTTTTAGTAATTTAGTAATTTCCAGGAGCAAGCAACTGGAAATGGTACACCTGATTTTGAAATACTATCATAATCTCATGGACAGTTTTTTGTGGTGTGTGGCCTTCTGTGCTCATCTTGAACAAGGGTCAGCAAACTTTTCCCATACGGGGCTGGGTAATAAATATGTCCAGCTTTGGGGCGTACACATCTTTGTTATAGCACTCAGTTCTCGCTCTCTCTTTCTTTTTTTCCCCGGTTCCGGGAATCGAACTCATGACCTCTCGCTTGCCAGGTGGGCGCTGTGCCGCTGAGCTAAATCCCCAGCCCCGCACTCAGTTCTGTTGTAAGCCGAGAGCAGCCATAGACAATACATGAAAGCATGGACAGAATCAAGCCTTATGAAACTATGCAAAGACAGGTGGCAGGCTGGATCCGGCCCATGAGCTACAGTTTATTGCTCCTTGATCTTAAAGGTAGTCACCTGCCCCCTCTTATTTAATCTAGACTTCTCTTGGGAGCATAGAAACTGGCTCAGAATTTATCTGAGACTACACAGCACATCGGAAGTAAAATGTAGCCATCATTTAATCTCACGCTGTAGATCCCTACGTTGGCATATTGGTCAGCCAAACATAGTCATAAAAACTTTTTTCTTTTAAGATTCCTCAATTTAGACATAAAACAAATAAAGCTCAGGATTCTTTTTTTGATGATGATGATGATTATATTATAGGCCATTGCTAATACGTATATTAGCTGTATATTTTTATTTTGTTTCGGTTTTACTCATAAACTTACATCAGCGCTGCAATCTGTGTAGAATATTATGAGCACATAAGAATAAGCATATGAAGTAAACTGAAACTCTGTAGTTGCTTGTTAACTGCTCTTAAAAAATTATGAACCCATATCACTCACTGTATGGGAGGCTTGAAATGTAATTATTCTTAAGAGATAATGAGAGTATACATTCTTCTTTGCTAATAAATACCATGACAGAAATTCAGAAATCTCTGTCTACAGCCAGAGACAAGAGGCTGCACAGATATTACTTGGTGGTATTCTGGCATTTCTCTGCAATGCTGATAAGTTGACAGTGAATAAATCTTGGCTCGGGTAGCAGAAACAAATAGCCTTAGAAGAACTTCATCGGCGAGGGACTCAGCACAGCCTGTTCCTGAAGGGGCATCCACCTGTTGTAAAATTAGAAGTGGATGGTGGAGCTAGAGAGTTCTAGATGGCCTCTGTTAGATGCTGTGCTTGGGTTTGCAGGCAGAGAAGCTGGTGATTAACTCATTTAAATTAACCTCAAGGGAAATAATAGCACCTAACTCAGAAATCTTGATACTTACTTGGAAGTTTAAACTAGAGAAAGAGCTGTGTAGACCGCCATCTATATTGTCCTGAGCCTGTCTTGTGAAGGAAAAACTCAGACCTGGACCTTATTTTGGTGATGTTGAGTGGATCATTCTCTATGGATGTCCACAGTGATCGTGAGTGAGAAGAGAAATTGAGGGGGTTTACACTGACCGAGCCCCGGTGGGAGGTGTCAGGAGTCCCTGCAGTGGCCTGGTGCTCTCTGGGGAGAGAATCCTAAGAGGACACCTGCCCAGGCCTCGTTAGGGCACTAATTCTGGTGTAGCTCAGCCTGCTGGGTTGTCCCCATGGAGCACATTAGAAGAGGCCAGAAATCCACAGAATTTGTTCCTGTGCCTTAGATTCCTAGCAGGGTTTTTTGCTACTGTATCATCAGAGATGGATTTAGACCACTGGCTGCTTTGGAGGGGAGTCTCTTAACCTCTCTGCATCCTGCGGTTTTCTGAACTTTAGAAATACCAGGAACTGTGCCGTAGATTTTATGGGAACAGTTTAAAAACTAATGAACATAATCTCTGGGTTTCCCAAGAAAAACAGTGACTGAGTTTACTAATTGGGAGGGTAATTTTTGAAATAAGACAAATTTTAGTGGCAAAAGTTTTCTCATTTGGCAATGTAAAGATTATGCAGTAGAATTTCAGAAAAGCACAGAATAGAGATCATTTAGTTTTTTTGAAACCAGAGACGTAAACATTTGCCAGTTGCTGATTTTACACAAAGAGTATTTACCCATCTTCTGTTTAACCAAAGGAGAAGCATTATGACTTAGCTTAGAAGTGCCTTTTTCCAAATCTGTCACAGGGTAGCTGCAGGGAATCCCACAGTAATAACTAATAATATTAATAAGTAGCACTTACCAAGTGCTTGCTGTTGATCTTGCAGCCTTCTGACATACATATCCACAAGTTCATCCCTGTTGTACCTTCCTGTCCCACCTGGGAGAGGCGGGGAGTGCTGTTCTTCAGCTGAGCAGTGATTTCGGGACTCTGGCTGCATAATCCGTAGGGACACTCATGTTGAGGAGAAGACTTCTGAGGTGCAGTGAAGAGCCACAGGAAGCCGTCTGGAGTAGGAAAGACTTCCCTCAATATTGATGGTGTTAAAATGCAGAGGATGGGGCCAGGGATATAGCTCTGTGGCGCAGTGCCTGCCTGGCAAGCGCAAGGTCCTGAGTTTGATTCCTGGTAACTGCCACCCCTTCACACACACATGAAATGCAGTGGCTGACCTTGAGCTCTTCCTACCTTTGTGTTTTTGGATTTATTTTTCACGATTCATCCTTGAAAGCAATATTCATAATCAGGTGAATGGGAAGCTCCTCAGGACCCAGGGTGTGGAGGGTGAATGTCACCGCTCATTCACGTCATTCTAGCTGTCTTCAGGGCTGAGATGTTGGTGAGTTACATGCAGGATTTCTGATTGCAAGTGTCAGTGTAAATATATTTTTGGTGGTTTGCACCTTACTTAGAGCGAATGTTGGGATCATCTTATGTGCTACAGATGGAAGGTAAGCCTTTTCCCTCCGAAGAGGCTCACTTTTTCTTTATCTGTACAGACTAATAGCATGTGTTTTACAATGAAAACATCCTGCGTACGAAGAAGATACAGAGAATTTGTGTGGCTGAGACAGAGACTGCAGAGTAATGCATTGCTAGTGTAAGTGTACTGAGGAAACTTTATTATGACCATCAATAGTTAAAAATTGATGCCTTAAAAATACAGTATGAGGGATTTTATAGACTGACTTCTCGATTGCAAGGTATTGCTTCCGTTAGCTTTGTAGCTTCTGCATCTAATTTAAAATTTATCACTTGAATTTCACTAACTCTGAGGGACATTGACCATGAAAGACCCTAGAAATTTAAACATGGGTTTTTTTCTTTAAGAGACTGATTGATTTCGACATGCCTTGTGTAATAATTATAATAGCTGTGTAGTAATTATTATCATGCGTAAATTGCCTTCACTTACAGACTTCTTTAAATCACCTTGATTTGGTAATTAAAAAAAATTTATTTTTTCTGTTTCATAAGGCAACTGCCAGAACTTCCATCTAAAAACCTATTTTTCAACATGAACAATCGCCAGCACGTTGATCAGCGTCGTCAGGGTTTGGAAGATTTCCTCAGAAAGTGAGTGCAAGAAACTCTGTGACCAGACCTGAAATGTGACCAAGGAGCACCGTGACAGTTGAGGGTTCTGTAGCAGGGGTGGGGATTTTACTGCTTCTGGGCTCCTAATAGTCAGCTAATTGCAGAAATTCATTTCCTGTATTAGAGTGCCATCTTGTGGCTCAGATCATATGGTACATATTTGGGACTGATTTTCTAGAAAAGAAACAATGAAAAATTTAGCGGGGATGGGTGGATTCGTGGGGGGAGAGATATATGGTCTCTTAAGATATAAAGCAGATACAGATTCTTTGGGAGTTCAGCTGACGATAGTAAAATTTATCAGGAAATAAATGTGCCTTATTAGACAAAGGCCCTTCTTAAAAACTGTCTTCATTTACAGCATTTAGGATTGATAGACTGAAACCGTCTTTACAACAGGCTGCTTATAATACCCTTCTGGGCTCCTCCAAGTGAAGAGCTTAATTCTTCCTTTCGGAGAGAGTGTATGTAAAGGCGTATCGGTGGCATCTGAATAGTCTCAGTGGCTTAACTCTGGATTGCTCAGTGATGGAGCGTACTTCCATTAGAGCTACTTGAATACACACTATGAGGATTTCCCTTTGTCTCCCTCTTTGGAAGCCAGAATGCCTGTCCCACAGGAGGTCTGTCAAACAGTGGCTTGCACGCTGACTCTGAAGCTTGGCTCCCTAGGTTCAAGTCCCGGTTGTGCCACTTACCGGCTGGGGACTGGGGCAAGTCTTTTACCTCTTCTGTGCTTGTGTTTTCCCATCTATAACATGAGGAAATAGTAGAACCTTCCTCATAAGGTGGTTGAGAGGATTAAATGGGCTTAATGATATGGAGCACTCACAGTAATATAATGTGTCTGGCACAAGGTGTCTAAATGTTGACGGTTTCTGATTTTTGCAGGGCTGGGGGTCAGTCCATGGCCTCATAAGCACTTAACCACTGAGCTATACCCCTAACCCTACATCATGATTATCTGAATGCACTTAGACATGAAATAACTTTGAGTTTATTTTTCTAACTTCCTATTTTTATAGATAAGGAAATAGGCTGAGCTATGTGACTTTTGGTGAGTAGCAAGACCGAGACTCCTAGGCAGTCATTCTTTCTCTAGTGGCTTCAAGATCTGAAATCATCTCCTTTCAAGTTCACTAAATAGGACCCTAGAGCAAGCCTGAAATAATATACTGCCTCTCCCCATATGGCTCACTCATAAAGACTCTGAGTATTAAGTATGCCCATGAATATTAATATTTATTTCTACTACACTGACATACTGCCTTTCCTTTGAAGGGGTCATAGCCACAGACAAATAGAGCCAGGCATATAAATTGAGGGAAAGGAGGGAAAGGAAGAGAAGCCAGGGGAATAAATATGAGAAAAGACCTGAAAAACCTAGAGACCTAGTACAGTCAAGTCCTCCAGAAACATTACAGTGGGGTTCTCTGGTCAACTTTTCTCTGCCTTTCCGTGTGGAGATGGCCCTAAACTTAATTGTTGTCTCTATGAGGCCCAGGTGGCGGATGGCCTCTCCCTTAGGATGTGGCCCTGCAGTCTAAGTTTGTAGAGCAGTGCTCGCTCCAGATGCTGCCCCAGGGAAGCTTAGGCTTGGCTGCTTCCAGAGAGGCCTGGGTAGGGGTGGCGAATGCCCTGGTCCCAGCCGGCATTGGGGAGCTGTGCATCTTTGTACAGAATCCTCCTCTTGGGGCTGGGGATTTAGCTCAGTGGCACAGCACCTGCCTGGCAAGCACGAGGTTGTGAGTTCGATTCCCGGTACCGGAAAAAAAAACAAAAACAAAACAAAAAACAAAACAAAACAAAAGAATCCTCCTCTTTTGAGGTTAAAACACAGCATGTGAATGCATTTATATCACTAGTTAGGAACAGGGCATGTGTTTTTAACCAGGGATGTTTCGAATGCAACCTTTTCATCCACAGTTGATCTATCAAAACTAATAACTCCTTGGGCATAGTGGGATTATGCGTGTGCAGGTTCCTTTTGGTCCTTTGTTTGGCTGTTTGCAGCTGTATTTGATGCTGACGTCATAGTGGAAAGGGTCCTAGTTCAGTAGTGTGAGGAGCTGGGTTCTAGATCTCTCATAAATCTTGGCTCTTGATTTTTTTTCTTGTTACGCAAGCTTGGAAAAGTCACCTAATTCCTTTTAATCCCTTAATTGCTTTGTATTTCTGTGGAGTGGGATAATACATCTCCAGTGGTGCTGACCTCACTGTGTGGTTGTTGTTCAGATGACTGCTCAGACCGCACTCTGAAACCCCTGTGGTGATCCTTTATTCAACAGAAACTCACCGAGTGGTGACTGAGGCCAGGCCGTGTGCCAGGGATATAGGACTACAAGGACTGGACCCAATCCTTCTCCCCCTGAGACTTCCATTCTAATGGGGGAAGCGTTATATACACATCAGGGCTATGGCTAGATTCATTAAAACTGGATCTGGATTATGACCTAGAAATCAAATCAAGAAATACACGCAAAGTGAATTTGTGACGTTATTCCTCACCAGTGTGAGAACATGTGTCTGTGAATTAGTTTCATAATAAAAATGAAAGCTGGTGCCTCTCCATGATCTGAACCTCAAGAATGCAAGGAGTCTGATACCACGTAGTGGGCTTCAGCCCTGCCCTAACCTCTGAGGCCCCTCCTTTGTGCCTCAGATTCCAATGCACAGCTCTCCCATGCTTTGTCCAGTTTTTGTAGAAGTAGCAGCCTTCTGTGTCTTTGCTCCTGGAGCCCCGTTCTTCCCTTCCTGAGCTGACTTGGGAAAACCGGATGTGATGTGGCTTCAGCACTGTACCTGACCACAGCTTGACGTCCTTGGAGGCTCCATTGGTCACTCATCAATAGCTTGTATCTTATTTATAGAGGACCTCCAGGAGTCACAGCACTAGATGTGAGGGATACTTGTGTTACAGACTTTGAGCATGTATTTTAAAAATCCAGTTTTTATGTAAGCTTTGAAGTTGTGAACTTGAAGCCCTATGTATATGTTCAGACTGCATGAAATCAAATGTTTGTTTGCATATTTGTGTATTGATATATAATGTGAAATGCACTTTTTACATTTTCAGGTCACGGTGAAATAATACATATTAATAGCAAAGTACCCATTCAGGATGATCTTTGAGAAGTTAGAAAAATTGTTTCTTTGGCTACATGCCAAATAAGAATATACCATTTATTGAATACTTGCTCCATGTTTGGTATTTCACATGTTATATCTTAATATTTAATGGTTTTAGGAGTTAGGTATTATCTTAGTTTTATATATTTTAGGAAATTATAAGAAAGGTGGAAGTACTGTATTCTAGGAACTGGCAGGTTTATAATTAGGAGAATTCTTTACTTCTAGCAAAATTTAGTCAGTATGATCAGCAGATTTTTCAAGTATATTCATTTTTTTCTCAATTTTGACTATAACCTTCTTTTGTACTCCTTTCTCTAACTATAAATTGAAAGTCACTTATAGTAGTTGTAGAACAAGAGCATTATAGACTAAAAATTTACCTACTGATTTTTTAGGTTTAATTGATATCTAGCTTTGCTTTACTGCATGCATCCTGTTAATATAAGTATATTTACACTATAGTTTAGACTTTTGCATTGTGTTTTTATATTTCTTATAGTTTTGGGAGGTTTTTTTTGTTATTTTTTATAAAAGACTACCATGGAAGCACGAGAGCTAGTTTTACACACACACACACACACACACACACACACACGATTTTTTAAATAAGTGTCTGTTCAATAGAGGGCACCACAGCACAGACCATGAATATCTTCAATGAAGATTTGTAGGTTTTTACATTAAAAAAATTTTTTTTCTCATTGTAAGAGGTAAAAGGGCTGTTATTTTTTTCTATGTCAAACCGCTAGCCTTCCACACTATGTCGATGCATAGAGTTACCGTTAATGGGGTTCAGTGGACCCAGGACATCCTTAGTTAAGATGAAGTGATTTTTGTGTAGCCATATATTGTTCTTAACAGTGCACCACTGTAGAATACACTTCATAATATCACCTTGAAGAAAAGCAGATTTTCAACTGTGCCCAATTCAGGAAAAAAGCAGATTTTGTTTTGTTTAAAGTTGTGACAGAAAAAGAAGTAACTTGTCTCATGGCATAAATATCTTTTCAGAAATACCTTTAAAATTCTAACGGCTGTTTTTGGTTCCTTTTATAAAAGGCTTGAAAATCATATACATTTATTTTTATGGAGGCTTCTAACAATGACATTTTATTGACTGTTTTACAAAGTACTCTTTATATTAAGTTTGAAGTTGATTTTCTGCTATTAGATTTGTTTGTGGAAAAGGCGGCACAAATATGACTCCAGAAAAAATAGGATTTGATATGATGGCAACAGTCATGACGCTCTGATAGATGGTAAACCATGGGATACGAGTCAAAAGAATATAAAATCGGACTGGAATACACTCCAGATTTTGCATTTTGAATTTTCCTATGAAATATCTGATTAAAAAATAAAAAAGAAAAACACGTTTAAATTTTTAAATTTAAAACTCATACCCATGAAGCTTGTGGCGTAGTGTAACTAGCAGAACAGAAAAAATTCTAAAAGCCAAAACCATGCCCAGCTGAGACACTGTTTTTGACCTCTGGGCCTGTGTGTGTATTCAGATGTTCCCAGCCTCATCCTTTGCCCTCTTCCCTACTGGGAGCTGGGCGGGCCGGCTCCCTCTCTTTTTTACCTGTGTGTCCTCCAGGTGGCAGTATTAAACAGAAAAGAAAACAGGGAAATAATGAATCTAATGTACAGTAAAATTGGAAATTGAATTATAGTTCAAGAAAAAGGACAGTAGCCTTGAGGTCCCGATCAACCTGGACTCTGATCACTTTTGTTTTCTGTACCCATGTGTTAGGTTACTAGCAAGTTAATAACAGTGTGTGAGCAGTTCAAGGCTCCGTAGAATTGCTTTAGACATGAAATAAAGCTAAAATGAATTTGTGTCCAATATCATTGGCATTAGTGCTCATTATTTTTGTGGTGTAATGCCTCAAACCATCTAAAATCAATTTTAAAGATTACCCATTATTTCATAAAGAAAATAAAACACATTTCCAACAGCAACAAAGCAGTGAGTATAATCCTGTGAGCAGTTACTTGTCCTACGCCTGGCAAAAAACTACCAACAGGAGGCCACAGGAAATGTTCCGCTCAAACTTCACGGCTGGTCCAAGTTCACGTTAGTAGGTTGTTGCTATATAATTCTTTCTTTAATTTGAAGTATTTAAAACAAGAATGGTAAACATTTGTAAGTGCAGAAAATAAATCTTGACGAGTAGTAAAACAGATTTACTACTTGGCAACTTGTACTTGGTAAGTTAATCTTTATCATGTGACATGGTCATCTGCTAGAAGAACCCAGGGTAGAGAGCAAATATGTAGTTGCTTTGAGATTTCTTTTAGAAAGCTCAGAAGTTTACCTTTTCTTTTTAGTAGACCAGTAAAGAGTATTTTCTTAAACTACATTTATAAACCTACCAAAACAAGGGAGCTGGTTGGATTTTAGTTTTGAGATGTGCATTTGTGGACATTTGTCTTCCTGCAGAAATAATTGTTTTATTTTGAAGAACAAGATTTGATATCCTAGTGACTTTGGAGGTTTGCTAAATTTATAAATAGCTGAAATGATTTATTTTTCCAATTACTTGTTTAAAGATGCAAAATATAAGGTAAAATTGATTTGCTCTGAAATGGTAGTTTTCGTAGATCTCTATATGAAAAATCCCATATTAGGCAAAATTATACTTGGGCTTTAGTGTTCTAGTTTCACCTTTACATCTGGCTTTAGTGTCTTCTGTTATATCATTACTGAACTGTTAATTGGGGTAAATTATTACATGTCAAAAATATTTGCTAAAAAGATAAAACCAGTTTTATTGAAGTGTAGGGATAACTGTGACTTGATTTCCTACTCTAAGACATGGATTTTAGAAGAAACACATTCACTGATTATGTGAGTTTGAGCATATGTAGATTTTTGCTACGGGGTATTTTTTAATCTTCCATGTCGGTCTGGTGCATTAGTTAAAATTTATACTATTGTTTAATCTTTCACAAACTTCAGTCTCTCATGTGGGATGACTAGTACATACTTACCACAAAATTATTACATTTTAGTTATATAGGGAGAAGTGACTGTGGTCATTTTTATTTGACTCCTCAATTTGAAAACAGAGATGCAGTACTGCTGAAGACTCTGGAGAAATTTCTGGTCAACCTTAGATTTAAAAAAAAGCCACCTCTCAAATGAGCCCCCCGTAAACAAGTACTTATATATACAAGCATACTTGTAAAATTTGTAAACGTAAAGCATGCTGAAAAAATACTGATTTTTAAATATTTTTAATAGTAGTTAAAAGTTTTGATGTTTCATGACAGCCTGTCCAATAAAGATCACTGAATTGACATGCTGTTGGCAGTAAATTTTTTAAAGCGGAATAAATTTCTATGACTGTATAAGCAAAATATTCCCATAATTAATCCACACGGTCATAACAGATGGTTAAATTGAGGAAATGTCCTTGAAGTTATTCTTTTAACAGATGTTCTTAACTATTAGCTTCATGTTTTTACTCACCTGAATTTCTAAATAATTGAATAAAAGTTAACATATGCTTCATCCCTTTAACGGGCAGAGCCCATAATGGATGCAAAGTTTAGCGCAGTAGAAAAATGACTCCAGTGGCACGTTTCTGAAGTTTACCCGTTATCTGTCCATCCGTGCTCACCGATTATTTTTCCTGTCTTTCTTGCACATAGGGTCCTACAGAACGCACTTTTGCTTTCAGATAGCAGCCTTCACCTC
>NW_004955410.1:28177776-28180522 GCF_000276665.1 Chinchilla lanigera
CAGCTTAAACAAATGGTTTCTGGAAACAAATAGTTTGTTTTCATTATTATTGTGTCATTAGAATTACAGGTTAATGATTTATTTTCTGACCAGATATGTAATTTCTTATCACTACATAACTTTCATGATCAGCAACGGCGTCTTACTACTTAAGTCAGAGGAAGGATCTTATACAAATTACCAAATTTAATTTCACCAATAAACATTCCCATCATTTTGAAAAGGATGTCAACTTGCCAATTTCAGAGTTCATTATTCATTTTTAAAAAGGCTTTTCTTTTTAGGCACCTAGCTGAAGGTTGATATTTTCATAAAATGTCTGAAGGTACATGTGTGACCCAAAGATAAAATGCCTTAGATAAACTACTTTGAACTTCAAATTTCAGATGAGGCAGCATTTTTGTGAGATAATGACCCAGGTTTCTTCTTGATTGAATAGTACAAAATATCTCTATGAATCTAAGGAGAAGATATTTTCACATCGGGGGTAACTTGTTGCTTTTATGTTACCCACACTAAGTAGATGGGAACAAAGGCTGCTACAAAAGGCAGCCTTTTTATTTTAACTGAAAGTTTAAAAGTTATTATAGTACTAGAAAGTATTCAAAATGCTTGCTTTAAAGAACAACATAAAGCAGAAAACTAAAATCCAACAAAAATTAATTTAAATTGAGAATGATTTAATTCCTTCTCTTTTGATCTAAAACATTATTAAACTTTTGTAAAATGTTGATTTAACATGCCTTATATTCTATTTTATCATCTAATTTAACGCACGGGAAACAAAAAACAATTAGAAGTTATTTTGTAACACACAAAGTTTGCAGTGAAGCATCAGAGCCGTGTCCAGCTCCTCACCAACACGAATTTGAACTCACACTATTTTTGTTTCACAGTTTGAAAAGCATATATTGTGCCACCAGTTGTCATATTATTTTTAAATGATGTAACACAGCCATCAAATTAAGTAATGCCTAATGTTTGGGATGTAAACTTAATGTGCTCATTGTTTTCAGATTAAACAAGTAAAAAAATCAACTTTGTTGGATCACTTATTTTATTACTTAAAGTATTTCTTTTGACTTAGATGTAATTCAGTGTGTTTTAAAATTATTGGTAATTTTTAATGAAGAATTTTGGAAAAACTTTTTAATGTTCACTTCAGTTGCATGTATTTACCTTGTTCTGATGTCTAAGCACTGGCTTCTTGAACTGATTCTTGCAGCCAAGATACTTAGATGAACTTAAGCTCTCAATGGTTGCTTTGTCTCTTATTTTTTTCTAGAATATTTTTTAAAGCTTTCTTTAGGAAAATAATTATGTAACTAAACTGAAGAGATGTTCAACACTACTTTTAATGTCACATATTTACAGAATTTTATGATTTATAGACATTAAAATTATATTACCCTGACTAGTTCTGAAAGGGCAGACTTCACCTATAAAGCCAGTTTACATGTTTTTAGAACTGGCTTTATATATAACCCAAGGGATCTACAATGAAAGCCAATAACCTGTTAGGAAAGGATTGTTTTAAAGTCTCACTTGGAAGAAAGTGATTTAATTCTAGTTAAAACTTCATGTTTTAAAGATTATGAGGGAAAGCTACAAATGTTTATATCTTTAAGCAGTTATTGTTCCTTTAGATACTAAATATCTTGCCAGAGGCTGTCAAGCCTAGTTCAGATTTTACGGAATCATTCTATACAACAAGTGGTATGCACAGAAAAGTAAAAGAATAAAAATTCTTTTATATCACAATTAAGAATTTAAACAAATTTATTCACCTAGTCACAATTAACATTATATTCAACTACTGGATACTGTTTTGAATTTTTGAGTTTATATTTTTTGGTACCTTAAGGATTCATCATTACCAAGCTGCTGTGGTACAAATAAGGTTTTCAATATTTGAGCTGTGAAAGATGACCCTTTTTCATGAAAGGCCTCTAAAATTTTAAGACAAATATAACAAAAGCTTATTCTGTTTCCACAGTCTCAATATTTAGTTTGTTCTCTGATGAATACAATGGAGCATCTTTTCAACAGAGGAAACAGTTTATTTCAATGCAATTTTGTTTTGACTTGGAATACAGATCTTTGTAAAATACAAACACATATTCAAATACAGAATGCTCTCTGAAATTAGTTACTGCAACTTGACATTCAAAGCACAGATATAGTTTTCTTTTCATAAGAAATTAACACATTTTAAGAGTGGAGTTCAAAAAATTTAGAAGGATGTAAATACGAAACAATTTCTTTACAACTTGGTATATTTACAAAGGACTCTGGCTCTATTCTTCATCAAATGCATCTTACAAACGAGTCACATTGTCCCTTTAAGTCAGGCACAATTGCGCTTCCCTCTTGCTGGAAACTTTGCTAGATCCTTGTTATGAACAGTGCATTGGACACTCGTTTATTTTAACTGCGCTAACTCTTGGTAGTTAATGACCTTTTCTCTTTAAAATTCCAGAGACTTCTTCGCAAAGGATAAAGAGGGAAAGACAAAAAAACCCAAAAAACAAAAAACCTACAATTTTCTGCTGAATTTAAACTCTGGTCAAAGACGCGATGCAAATAATTTATGCTAAAGAGGAAAATACCCTTTCTCCCCCGACGAGAAGTGTAGATTCATCCAAAACCCCAGACCGCTTGTCTTTGCTGCTAGAGGCACAGCACGGGCATAACTTGTGGTTGTGTTTTTCTAGTTTCTTACCTCTGGGCCTTCTTTATAGCTTTG
>NW_004955410.1:28181422-28198485 GCF_000276665.1 Chinchilla lanigera
TCCGGGCGCCAGAGGGGGGCGCTGCCGGGCCGAGCGCGCCGCCTGCGGTGGAAGAGGTGCTCGGTCCCCTTGGGAAGAACCTGCTGCCCACAAAGGGTTCTGGCTGCTCAGAGCATCATCTGCTCGCTCGCGAATCTGCGGAACCTCCGGTCCGGTCTGCCCAAGAGCTAGAGTTAGAAATGACAGCGGAAACTGGTTCCTTTAGATACAGACGCCTACGATCCAAAAGTCCCCAAAGAAATCCAGTGGGGTGAACACAGTTTGGAACCCAGAGGTCGAGTTCCAACTAGCTTTGATTTCAAGAGCATTTCGATGCGCTCTTTAAAAAAATGTTTAGCCCAGAGGTATCTTCTGATACCTCGATTACTCTACCCTTTGTGGATGTGCACCAGTCACATATTTAAGTCGCAGGCCCGGGAACATCGCTCTAAAAGGCAAGACCTACGCAGATATACTGTAATGCACACGCGTATACAATATTCCTTTCTCTTCACGTGGTCAGCTCAACAGTGGTCTATATAGCTCACATTTTTACCTCCAGACAAGGGTAGCTGGCTATGTAAAGAGTTTTATTTTAATCCTTTCATAAAGACAAGCATCATCTGGACGTGTATTTCTACTGCCACAGATCTCAGGGACACTTGGTCAGTTTTCACAAATATACACTTTCCGGGTTCTTCCGCTGAGTATATGGCATCAGGTACAGAGGAGTTTGTAAACGGGTAAAAAACGCAGGTACTTGCGCACCCTGAGATTCATTCAGTATAGTCCCAGCTCTCTGTACAGTGGTGTATTGGGAGCCTGTGCTTTCATTTAAATTTTTTTTTTTTTAACAAAAGCAATTACAGAAAAGTGCAAATTTAACGTGTGACATTTAACATTTTGCCGTGGCAGGCAGCCTCCACTTAAATGGGGCCTTTCTGCGGAACAACAGGAGCCAAAAGGCCTTGTGTCATGGAGTAATGTAAGACACAGTCTGAGCTGCAAACGCACAATGAATCGGGAAGGATTTATGTAATTAATTGACCAGTCTTAACCTGTTATCGTGATGTAAGGAATTTGGAACTCATTAATTTGGGCTCTGACAGATTTCATATTAGAGCTGGCAAATATGGATTGAGCCTCTTATTCTTGTAGCAGCTGGAATTTCCATGACAGCGAGGATTAGTGAAGAAGACCTATTGCTGGAGTCAAACCGCCTCTTTGTAATCAGTAGCCCTGCTCTGCATTGAAGGAATAATAATAAAAAAAGGAAGAAAAAAAGGAAGAAAAAAAGGAAACAACATATTACCCTGCCTAGGAACCGGAAGGGGCTCTGTTCATCCTACTGTTATGTGTGTGGAGTGCAAGAATTTGCAGTTGAATGAAGTATTAATTTCAATCATAAAGTTAGGTGACTTCTCAAGCACTCAAGGAAGAGAAGGTAGGGTCTCAGGGTTACTTTCCTATTGTTAAAGTTCAAAAAGAATTAAAAGATGGAGGCTTTGAATTTCTTCTGTGTGCACAGAGAGACTGTAAGAAGAAGGAAATAGAAGTCTAATGAGAGGCAAATGAGATTTCTGGTAGTGACCTAACCATACATGAGCCCGCAGGCAAGACGGGCTTTCTCCAGAGCCACTTCTTGCCTCTCGGCCAGAGATCCTTAGTGAACCTCATGAAACCCAGAACATACACAAAGAGCGTTTAGCTGATAATCTAATCAGTGTCCTCTTCACATTGTGTAATGTTTAATGAATCTCCCGTTTGCAAATGTTAGGTTTCTTCTTTGAGATTGTAAGAAAAGCCAGTAAAAACCTAACTTTCATTTTTTCCTTCCTGACAATTAGAAAATTACTAGGTTAGAAAAGTTCCCAGAAATAAAATGAAATGGCTTTTTTTTTTTTTGTTTACAGTAGGTCTCCCTTATTGCTATGCCATGTGATAAGGTTAATACAGCAACTGCCATAAGGATCATTAATACAGGAAGATAAGCACAGTTGCATGTTTAAAACATTTGCAGGGTATCATTTGCCTCCTTCTGCTGATAAAGAAGACTTTGGTGACAAATACAGAGCACAGGCACTGAATGTTTAACTTTTTAGACCCAATTGCCTTTTCCTAAATATGTTATTATGCCTAAATACTGTTCAAAACTGGCTGCTGGGTACTCTTGAAATATGTTTTTAATTTGCTTATTACCTTTAAAATTTTTCCAGTCGAAAAATAGCTTACATTTGAACATACCAAATATTGTTATAAATCTTTGCAAAAACAAAAACATCTCCTCCCCTGCTTATGTTGTTGTCTTGATTCCAACCAAATTCCAGTGTAAAGAATTTTCTTTTTAGGCAGTGGTGATGGGATTTGATCTATCAGTGAAGGACTTGGTACAGAGATTTGTTTGTGATTGTCTTGTTAACCAGTGATTTCTTCAGCTTTGTTTCCATTTAAATGAATGTGTAAAGATAAACACTAGAATTTGCATCAATATATTAATGTTATCCTTCACATTGAGAGCAAAAAAAAGAGTTAGTTGTTATTGGTATTATTATTTCAGTGGGATGGCAATGAAGATAAACAATGGATATCAGCAAGGCTGGGATAACTAGTGTAAACCATGACAAGGGCGATTAATAGTGTATATAAACACACTCAAAGTTATATACACAATCTTAGCTCTCACCTAGGGATTTCTTTGTATTTTTTAAAAGAGTGATTTGTATGTTGGCAATTGCAAAGTTATCAATTCTTGTGCTGAGTGTACTGTTTATATATCAGAGGTATGGAGTACATACATTGGACCATGATTTATTTGCCAGAGAGAGTGTTGACCTGAAGGAAGTTTGGTGAATTAGATTCTGGCTCTGCTGCTGGCTTATACTTAAAGGCAGCTCCCAATCTCTTTGGACCTAAGTTTCCTCATCACTGCATTAAGGAGACAATATAGTATGTTCTAAAGGTGTTCCCTGGAGCACTAGTTCTGAAGGATGTGAATGAGTTACTAAAAAAATGGAAGGATTTTTAACAGTGGAAGGAAGTTTCCCTGGTCAATTACATTTCAGATAGATTGGGTTAAGTGATATTTAACATCAGTGTTTTGCAGGACTGTTCAGTGCCTTTGGTATGTCACTGCTCCTTGTAAATGTGAGTGTGGGTGTTGGGTGCATGTGCTGGGGGTGCGGTGGGGTCTATATGCAGTTTTCCTGAACTGATCTGAAGAGAATCTAAACTTCTGTGGTTCCCTTGAAACTATCATATTTGCGATTCCTTCTGAGGTTGATGAAGGGGCACTTGCATGCAACCTCAGTGTTCCTGAGGCTAGGGTTTGGGGAACAAGCGGATGTCGCTAAATGAGGTCGATTCTCTTTCAGAGACCAGGTCCTCTAGAGAAGCAGGGAGGATGGTACTAAGTTTAATGCTCAGTTTCACTACTTACAAAATGAGTGATGTCAGACGAGTCACACAGCCTCTTGGAGTTCACGTCTTCATGTACAGCTTGAGGATAACTCTGCAGATGGAGCACTGTATGCCCCCTCTGCATGGAAAGGCCTTTTCGATGCCCCGCCCAGGGCCCCCTGCTTGGCACATTCCTACTCATCATTCAGGACTCTGACTAAATGTCCCTGTGTTCTGATGTCTGCTCTGACCACACCAGTCAAGCACCCTTTCTCTGTGTGTCCATGGCTGGGCGCCTCCAGTCCCATATGCCCTTGCGACAGCACCCCTAGGTCTGTCCCTGCACACTCAGTCGCCGTCTCCCTCTTCAGGCAGTGGCCCCTGGAGGGTGAGCTCTGCCTTCACTCTGGGCCCTCTCTTCCTCCCCCAGCACTGCTCATAGCTTATTTTGGAGCACGGTCTGGAGTCTTTGAGGAGTGTACCAGCATGTGGTCAGCTAGAGGCCCTCAGGCCCTTCGTAAAGCTCCTTTCTGTGGCAGAACCAGCACAAGTAGCTGGCTACAAGGATTTAGAGCTCCGTGGTAGGTGAGTCAGAGATGCATCCCTCCTTGAACTTGGAAACTTCAGCCATCCCGTCCCTCTGGTGTACCTATTGCTGAGCGATTGTGCCTCATTTTCGGTTTCTCCTCAGCACTGACATGGTGATGTCATCCATCCATGAGGTCTATGTGACAGTAAAAAATGCTTTGGCATGGTAGCACATGCCTGTAATTCCAGCACTCTGGGAGAGAGGCTGGGGTGGGAGAATTGCAAGTTTGAAGCTAGCCTGGGGAACTTAGTGATTTAGTGAGAACTCGTCTCAAAATAAAAAGGGCAGGGTGCTGGGGATGCAGCTCCAGGCGAAGGCCCTGACTTCACTTCTCAGTACCATTAAAACAAACAAACCTTTGAACAAACAAAAAGTTTCCTTTGGAACTGCTCCTCTCCTGAACCACAGAGATTACTCAGTGAAATATCTTAGTAAAATGTTTCTTTTCGTCAACTTGTTTCTAATTAGATGCTGTGCCTTGCATAGTGGTATATGGTATGTCTGCGCCAGGTGGAATTCAGTGAGTGGTCAATGAGTGACTTAAAGTATCTGAAGGGCTATCACCTTTTAATCAAACAGACAGGTTAGTGCTTCCTCCTAACGTTGGCTGCTGCATCAGAGAACCTCAAACAAGGCTGGAGCCAGGCTGACTTTTGAAAGGTAACTTAAAGCTTTCCTAAGGTCTCCTAAAAATATCACTGAGTCCAATTTTAACCCTCTAAACTTCTTAAAAGCTTCTGTCCTCCACCTGTACACACACACACACACACACACACACACACACACACACACAGAGTCATAACCTTTTCAAACTCCTGAGAGCTTTAGCTCTTTCTAAACTTCCAAACCTAGACCACACTGGCTTTTGTCTTTCCTGCCTTTTTAACACCCTTTCTCTCTCCCCCTTCACTCCCTTCCCTCCTTTTTGTCTCTCTTTTAGACAAGGTCTTTCTATATGGCCCAGGCTGGCCTCAAACCCGTGATTCTCCTCCTTCAGCCTCCAGAGCCTTCTAGATCTATTTCCCTCTCTTCTCTCACAGCTTTCAGGATTTGTGTGACGTGACAGCCTCCCCTCCTCTTGGTTCCTCCTCCCTCAGATTCCAACTTGTGCAGCCAGCCTGGGAACTAGCTTGGCAAAGAGAGAATTCTCCTGAGGAGTAGGTGCTGGGAGGGAAGGGAGGAAGGCCTGGCTGGTGGATGAGTTCCCCAGCAGAACTGGATGTGGGGAAGAGTGGAGCCTGCAGTCTATCCCTGTAGCTACAGCTTCCTGAAGCTCCTGCTCTTGCTCAGGTTTGATTAATAGTGCACACTATCTTGCATCCAATTTTCCTTTCTTTTTTGCAGGTCTGCCTTCCAAGTTCATCCTTTCCCTTCTAGAGACCTTACCTAAGAGACGCTTTGTGAAAATCAGCTTTACTTCTGAGGACCTCTAGACAGACTGTAACCTTGTTTAGCAATTATGACAAGGATATAGCAAGTCCTTTTGGAAAAATTTCTCACAGCCACATGCTCCATGCCCCCTGCTCCATGTTATAGCAAGATTCCTTAGGCCTCAGCGAAAATGGCTTGGTATGCGGCCACCAGCAAGGTAGGACTGTGGCCCCTTGTAAGCTCAGTGAAAGGCACAAGTCCTGAAATATGCTACTGAGCTATCCAAGAGCTGGAGAGAGGAAACCAAAACCTGTCTGAAGGTCAGAGTCACCTACAAGGTGGTTTGCAGTATAGCTATATTTATATATATATTTAAATTTTCCTTAATGTTTTATTTTGTGGTTGAAATGTTTGCAAACTTACTGTCATCCTAAGTTTTGGTACAATAATTTATGGTACTTTTCTGAATCAAAAGTTCATCCTTAACAATTTAAATAATTGGTCTCTAAATTCAAATATGACTTTTGTGTAAGGGTTTTGACAGTAAGCTGTATGGTGAACAATTTAATTTAAGGTTGTTTTAGTGGAATCTAGATATTTGGGAAGCGTGAGGTTCAGCTGAAACTGCACAACAAAACAATGGAACCATGATGAACATTTATTGAGTTCTAACATTGTGCACCATGATAAGAGAGTTAGAAAAAAATAGTGTTGGAGAAGTCAGGGGAGATTATGCTGAATGGTCAAGTAAGGGAGGCTGTTGTGAAATAGAATGGAAATAAATACAGAGGTAGAGTTACTTAGAGAACATTGAAACTGTAGCAGAGAGTCCCTAAATGGCATTGCAATGCCTTGAGGGGTGGTGGTCATGCAGACATCAGTTTGTCTCTCAGGAAACTCTCCAAGGCAGGTGGGCAAGGCTGGCTCTGAGAGGTCTTCCAGGACCCAGGTTTGTGAAGCAGCTCTGCCATCAGCAATGTGTACTTTCTCTCTCTTTTTTTTTTTTGTTTGTTTTTTTTCTGGTACCGGGAATCGAACTCACAACCTTGTGCTTGCCAGGCAGGCGCTGTGCCGCTGAGCTAAATCCCCAGCCCCTGCAAGCAATGTGTACTTTCTAAAATTGGTCCTCAGCCTCCTCTGTACCAGTAAAAAGGAGAAAAGGATCTTAACTGGCACAAGCACCTTTTATTTCCCAAAAAAGAACTTTGAAGCAAACACAAATGTGGGGATAATGCAGTGTCACACATCCCCATATCTCCAGTGGGCCCATCACACAGCTGCAGCAGTTATCGTCACCTGGTAGACCAGGCATTATTTATTCCTCCAAAGATGCCCTCCTCTTTGCAGTATTACTTAAAACCCACCCCCAGACATCTTTGAGCAGATGGCCTGGAAGTTGGACATGCCACCGCATCACTTGGTAAGAATTGTCACACAGCCACATCTAACCTTAAGCAAGGCCGAACAGCCATGTGCCCAAGAAGGAAAGGGTGCTACCCTTGAGGTTACAGAATTTGATGGGAGAGGCTTGAAAAAGGTTATAGATATTGAAATTAAATTACCCAAGGAAAGATCAAGGGCATGTCTATGCTGTAGTAAAATCCAAACCTTGACATAGTGTAGAGACCTGAGCAACTACAGTGAGGGTTACGCCTGCACTTTGCAAAAGCAACACTTGTGAACAGAGGTAGAATGAAATTTTGCAGAGAGATATCAGTGGCTGAGACTATTACATCTTGGTGAAGTTTCTTTGGGAATGTAGTGCAGTACGATGGTGTGTGTCCTCATCTGTTGTCTGCTCCTGGGTAAGTTATAAACAATCAAGTTCACTCGGCTTACAATACTGCAGACTGGGAAGCCCAAGGCCAGGGGCCACATCTT
The DNA here is from genome assembly GCF_000276665.1 of Chinchilla lanigera. Taxonomy (NCBI): domain Eukaryota; kingdom Metazoa; phylum Chordata; class Mammalia; order Rodentia; family Chinchillidae; genus Chinchilla; species Chinchilla lanigera. The sequence continues at coordinate 28,188,639 of NW_004955410.1, forward strand.
GTGAGACTCTTCTTGCTGCAAAACAAGATGGCGGAAGGGCAAGTGAGCATCCATGAGACAGAAACGACAACATTCACCCTCTTATCAGGAGCTTCCTTCTCATTAACTCACTCCCATGGGTGAACTAACTCATTCCTATGGTAACAGCGTTAATCCATTCACAAGGCTGGTGTTCCCATGCCCAAATCACTTCTTAAAGGCCCCACCTCTTAATATTGTCAGAAAGGCAACTGAATTCCAAAAGAAGTTTTAGAGGCGATGTAAAAACCATAGCAGTGTGAGACTGCTTGAAGTGCAGTGGCAATCAGGAGAGTCTGACTCCAATCTTGCTACTTATTATATAATTTTGAGTAAATCTCTGAACTTCTGAGCCTCAGGTTTTTATTTGTGAAATAGATATAACTTTACCTCTAAGCATAATTTTGAGGATTCACTGAATTACTGTATGTGAAAGACATAGAATGTATATTACTATTACTGATTTTCAGTGACTAGAATAAACACATACGACTAAACGAAGTTGTAAAACTTTTTATCACCACCATTATTGAGGAAGAATTGATTTCAAGAAAAAAGAAAATACTTGATGATTCTTGTCGTTTTCAATCACCATGCATATTCATTTGAAAGTGAGCACTTTGTATTTATGTGTTCGATTTGGGGCATTTTCTTTACCATGCTTGTTTCTAGTTTTTCATACGCTTTCTTGCCCAGGCTATTTATGCAAATACATAGCCTCAAAGACAGGAGACAACATTTCAGTTCTGTCAGTTGGGCTCGAGAGCTACTTACAATCATCCCCCCACCCCACCTCTCACAAAAATCTCGTTTTTCACCCTGTGTAGCCATGCAGTTGCATTATCTCCTGTCTTTCTAGAAAATCTCTGATTTTATTTATGTATTTAGTTTTTGATGTCACAGATTTTGAGTTAGATTTCATCCTGGTGGCTGAAAATTCAATATTTTCTGAACATTTTCCTTCAAAACTACAACGGCATTTGGCAGCGAAGAAGCTGGAGGGATGAATAGGCTTCCATGTTGCTTGGTTATAGATAGGGAGATGCTGGCAGAAATTTGCAAGCATTTGCATATATACAATTGTCTGTCTGATGTTCGCTTCCATGCTTGCTCTCCTCCTCTGCCCCCTGTTCTCTTTGTGCAGTGAATTACTAATACAAATACAGATAATGAAATTTCTGATCCCAGCCTGCAAAGCAGATGTGCATTTTGGAAGGTATCTGGGGAAAATGGATAGGTTCTCCGGATCTTGTTGCTTTATCTGGACAGGGCAATGAAGAGGAGAAAGTAATTACAAGGACTTGTCTTTGAAGGTAGACTGAGTGGCACTGACAGGGTTTCTTTGCAGGGAATCTTGTAGAGATGCTATTTGCTTGTTAATATCAATAGGTATTATTCCTGGAAATGGAGTTTGTGTATTAAATGTGTGTTCCGCAGATGGGACACTGTCCTCAGGAAGCAGAATAAGTTCTGTCTTCGTGGTTTCAGAACAGAGTAGGTCTGGAGTGGGTGATATTTGTCCACAGCCTGATAGCTATAATAGTACAAATCCTAGAGGGAAGTGACACCTCTCTTTACTTTTGGCAAATTGTTGCTCCTGTGTGTTGAGAAACGATGGATTTCTTGAGCAGAAGCGTGAGTTGGTTGGGCAACTGGATGTGATTACTCTGTGGCCCTGATTAGGTGGCAGTGATACCAGGAATGTTCGGCTTGCCTGACTCCAGAGTATGTGCCTATTAGCTATTAGAAAGTTCCCTGGAGAGAAGAGCTGAGAAACAATTTTAATTGGAAGCTTTTTAGGGTAACAAACAACATTTTCTTCTACCTATGTCCCTGCAGTAGACTTAAAATTAATACTCTGGCAAGCGAGCAACTAAAATTAAGCTCATGCTTTCTTAAACAAGTGAATAAACAACAAAGTTTTGATTACTAGCACACTGCATAATTAATATGATCACCTTCGGTTCTAAAAATGCCTATCAATTTTTTTCTTTCTAAATAATTTTTGTTATTACCTATTGTTGGCCTTTTATCATATGGCATGTGGTAATGCAAATTCTGTCTGTTGAATAGGTTTCTAAACAACCCAAGTTTGTGCTGACAGCTTGTATGAAAAGAACAAATATTTGCTTTTTATTTCATGTAAATAGTGCATGCTGTCAAAGAAGACAGGCTTAAAGAGGCTAAGCTTTTGTCTTTATAGCTCACTAAGGCACAGCTAATCTATAGGAAAAATAATTTTAAGTGCAGAACTGCCACATGGAAAATATAGACTTCCCCCTGGTTGAAATGACAATAGTAGAAAAAAAAATTAGCTGGAAAAGGCTACGAAATGTTTATTTTGTGATACAGCCTAAAATATGTTAGGAATAGAATAAAAAAGAGAGAAATATTTTAGAAGATTCTTCTAACAGCTATCACACTATTGGAAATTCGTTTAGTTGTAATGTAACACTTTCAATAGACATGAAATGATGGTACTTTACACTAGAACGGGGTTAGTAAAAAATAGTAATAACATTATTCTGGATAACACAGAAACTCAGTTCTCAAAATGATTGATATGAAGGAACTCATTAGGTGATCACTGGATTGTTGCTTTCTTTTAATTCTTTTGTAGCCTATACTTTATGGTCTATAATGATGGAGGTAGTGCACATATTACAGTTGAGTTTTGTGACAAAGAGTGGATGAAAGAAAATTTTTCTTAAAAGTAGTAATAATGTTCATCTCAGTGCTGCCCTCAGTTTCTACACTATAGAGGTTTAAAGTAGTATCTGAAACTCATTTGTAGATATAATGGATAGCAATCTGTATATGAAATATTCATTATGTACATTACTGCTTCTGTGTGGATTCCTGCTGTCTGCCACCTTAGGTGGGGTTGTGGCTCACTGTGCCCCTCTGACTCATTTCCTGTTTCTCAGTGCCTACTGTGCAACAGTACTGGAAATGTCAGCAGCCAGCTACCTGGCTGGCGGGACTGTTGTTCCCATTCTCCTTTATACAATGAGGAATTAACTGTTCGGTACTGTCACCTGCCTTCTTCAACACACTTTATAACACAGAAGGGGAATTTTAATAAGACCTCCAAGGGGTCTGCTGCCATTTTTAGAGTAAAGATTCCCCACAAAGGAAGTGCGTGAGACTCCCAAGAGAAAGCTGTTGAATACTCCCCCACTGAGAAGAAGCGGTGTCATCCCATTTTATTGTCTACCTGTCACCACAGCCCTCGCATGATTCTGACAGGCTGCTCTTTCCTCTTGTAGCTAGTGCTGCTTAATGTCATTTTCTTGGTTGAACATCTTTATTTCTGACTTGTTACAAACCATTAACTAGTTTCCAGGTTTCAGTGTCCTGGCCAGTTTTGACTAGTAAGTCATTTGGCATAACAAGATTTCCCTTTTATCTTCTTGCTAAAGAAAATCTCTGCAAGAAATGATCAATGTTCCAATTTTTATCTGTCCTAGCAGATAGGAAGTGCTTGTCATTGGATGCAAGGCATCTTTTCTGAAAGCATATTCTAGTTCATATAATAGAACTTGACAGATACTGTAGGTAGCGATCACACTATTTGTAGAAGTCTTTAGATAATTTAGGTGCAAAGCAGAGAATTCTACAAATATACTTGTTTGTGATGGTTTCAAATAAATATACCATGTTATTTTTAATTCTATTTCTTAGATGAAGTATCTCCAAAAGTAAAATTCTTTGAATATGTTTTGAAAACCACTTAATAGTTGAATAGTTGTCAATCTCTATAAGCACACTATGAAGTGTTGGTCACATGTAGCACTGCTTGAATGAAGACTGGCTGTTTTGGACATTGATGTTAAAAATAATAGGTACAGATATGTAACAATGACATATTGCTAAAATATTTTAAAAATGTAAGCTTTAGTTTACTTTTGCATAAAGCTACTCACACATAAAATTAATGTAACTAAAACTTAAATTTATTCTAAAGTACTCTACACTATTAAAGTTGTAAAAGTATACTCATTTACAAATGCACTTAAATGTTACAATCATATTTATTAATGAAATAGTACATCATTAAAATTTTAAATGGGAATGTTTATTTATTCTTGCCCAATTAATGAAGTAAGAAGATTTAAAAAATCAGTTATTGATGAAGCAATTCCACTTGCAAGAATCTATCTCAGTGAAATAGGCCAGCCAGTTCAGAAAGCATGTATGTTTAGTGCATATGGCATTATTTTTTTAATTGTGAAAAATCTTAGAGAGCTTAACAATGCATTAGTAAGGGCATAGGTAAGTGAGCCACTGTCCATCCCTAAAATGGAATATCCTATTGTTTAAAAAATGAGCTATAGATGGATGTGCTGATATGGGAGACTATCTTCTATGAGTTGTTGAGAAGACAATGCAATGTGCTGCATACTACCCAATGGGGAAATCTCTCTCCCCACCTCCTCTGTCTTTGAGCGTGGAAAAGAGTCTGGGTGTGACTTACTAGACAACCTCTGGGTGTGAAGGCATGGGGAAGACAAGAATGACCTGATCTTTGTTATGTATACCTACATATTATTTGATTTAGATTTTCTAGTGTTTAAAACCTGACTAAATAGTTTTAAAGTGAAATCTCACATCATATAGAAAGGATAGGAAAACAAGAGATGAATATACTTGAAATTTCTAACAAAGAAGCATGGTTTCCTTCCACTCTGGCACTTGAAGCATTTTTTTTTTCCCTAGAGTTTTTTTTAAAGAACCTAAAAATATGAGTGCATATGCTGTGAACCCCCAGTCTATGTCACTCCAGGCAGAGGTGGTGTTCTCAGTTAAATTTCTGATGCTGTATTTCAAATCAGCTCATAAATTATTAATAGTACATGTGTAGGTCAGAGACACACTAACCCTGACAATCATTCTATAATATTCTCTCTTTAGCATTAAAAGAGAAGAGAAGAGCGTAATCAATATGCAACATCAGAGGTACATTTCACACAGATATAGTATGTGCACTTAGGGAAAAAAAAAGCCGTATCTTTACAAAAACCTGTCAACCTGGCATTAATCTTGTATTATGAATAATGTGGCTATCTATGAATCTTTAATATTTTTTAAATGATGAAATTGTATGGTATGTTCTACCAAAGCAAATTTGATAAAATGTGAGAATAGTTTGATCAATGAAGATGCTGATATACATGAATAAAAATAATCTAGCTCATTAAAGTGGAAAAAGCAACAGCTATAATTTGACCTCAAGGTAAATTTTCAGCTTAAATAAGTTGGGTTTTATCAGTATCCATAATGCTTAGAAATCAGTCTTTAAACAAGTTAAAAATAATTGTTTGATAAAACTATCATCCTACAAGACAAAACATCCCTAGAAACATACTACTAGCATCCAATATGGTGCAGACTTCTAGCTCATAATAAAAATTGTATTTGAGAATTCCTAACAAACACACAGATTAATGTTTCATATATAAGACACAGCAGTGCTTGTGAAAGATTATGAATCCAATGGTTTGTTAGAAATGCTGTTATGTTCATTTATTTTCCATGAAGTAATCCTGGAATAATTTGTTTCAGGCTTAATTTTCAATGAAAGTAAAAGTAGATCAAGAACTTTGCTTATGGAATTTGCCTAATGAAGAAATTTTAATCAGTGCTTGTTGAACTGAAGATAAAAATGTAGTTTGTTTCTACAGATTTGAGGAGAATTAACATGTATCTGATTGTTAATATTTGATTCTTGTTTAATTATTTATGATATCAAGGAATGAATCTGTCAAGTAAATAATGAAATGCGTACATGCGGCATATGTAATTAGTTTAGGTGCATAAATCCAAAGTGTTCACTTTATAGTTGTCAGTGCAAAATTTATTAATAATGAGAAATGTTAAGTGAAGAAAATTCTTAACACAGTCTACCTCATTTGTGTGGGTTATAGCAATTGTTAGTCAAAGATGAAGAAAGAGAAGAGAGAAAGAAGAGGAAAAGTAGTGGTTAGGCTTCTTTTTCTAAATTATGCTTTAATGGTTTAAAAACATTAGTGAATTGGAGCACATTTTGTTTTCCACTAGGTAGAAGTGCCTGATTTGAACAAATGAGTTGAGAATGAATGCTGCAAATGGAATAATTCCGCACTGAAACAAAAACAAAAACAAACACAGAGGCCTCAGAGCTTCTAAATCCAAGTGATTACTTCAAGGTGTGGAGGGAGTTCAACCATCATTTGGGAACTGAAAACCCGCTCTTATGATTGAACTAGATTTGGCCTTGAATTCACTGTGAAGGGGAAAAGATGGCCAGCAACGCATCCTCAGCTGCCCTCTTCCATTTTCCTTTCTTCACTGGCCAAGGGGGACTGGGAGATAAGCATCATTGTGTTAAATATGTCCTTGAGGGTTTGTGTGGGATGCTGGGCATAAAACAAGGATCTGAGGAGACCATCGGTACCTGTGAGTGGAGTTGGAGCAGCAAATCAAATCTCTGGGTAAGATGGGCTGGAGGTTAGTGAGCTTTTGGTCCCCAAGGACATAGAGCAAATCCTGTTCTCCCCTGGATGAGCACCAACTCCACATTAAACAATCCGACTCAATCACTTGGTTAGAGCTGCTTCTGTCCTTAAAGGTAATCACCATTAGCAGTGAGTTATATCATACGGGGCAACCAACCAGAAAATAAGACAATGAGATCCTATTTTACTACTAACTAGTGTTACAACAATGTTCTGCAAACTCCAGAGCTTCAGTTTCTTCACCTATCAAAAGGAGAAGGCTGCAGTTCTGGCTTTAATGGTCTCTGATTTAGAGAGATGGTATTGAAGTACAACTGGATTATGTACAAGCAGTTCCAGGGGCATCTTGAAAAAGAGCAGGAGAGAGTTAGTACTACTGTAGGAACATTCATTGTTGGATGGGGTATTGTTATGGAGGCAGCTACACATTTACTAGAAGAGAGATATAACCACAAAAGAGAGCCCACATGATATTTAAGTAAATGACATGAGTCTAACTGGAGCCACCACTTAAGAATGCTTTTACCTTACATGTGTAAAAATTAAAGAAACCTAGAAGGCCTATTTAGGAAAAGGAAATGATATTACAAGATGAAGAATATATGTTACAATTATCCTAGCTGTCTTCATAAAAAGAGGGGATTGGCTATTTAACAACTTTATTTTCAAATGCTTCTGTAATTTACAGACTTTCATTAAGGTAATGATCTAATGGTAAAAATCCAGTTATCAGATTACTTGTTAAATCAAAGGAATTATTTGCTATCCTCCTGACTTAATTCTCAGATGTCTACAAACAAACAAACAAACAAACAAAAAACTTAATTCAGCCAGGCATTAATATTGTTAAAGGAAAGATCCTATGTGGAATCCATAATGTGGTTGGTTATTCAGGGGGAAAAACAAAGCAAAAGAACAAATGTGATTTTACCATTTCCTAAGAATTCGAGCAATCAGCTTGCTATTGACTAAATCAGTATATATTATTAAAAAAATTTCTACCCTACAGAAGTCCTTATTTCTTAGGAGTCCAGCCCAGAATCTTGGAAAAATTACATATATAATGCATATGGTATGTGTATAAAAGTATATTAAGTATTAGAGTATTAAGGTCACTAAGCTTGAGGATGCAGGAATAGAAGACTGGGAGACTGGCCAAAATTCAGCTTTCTCTTCGGCACTGCCTGTCCTATCTCTCCCACTCTTTTTCTCCCTCCTTAATATAAAAGGGGAGTAAATCTTGATTAGTCATCAATTATGATAATCTCACCTCCTTTTGTCATGACAGTTGAGAGATAGTTTATGACCTAGTTCTGGCTGATTTGGGTTATGAAAAAAAGATCTAAGGGGATCTGGCATGTTTTCCACACTCTTAAGAAGTTTAAAGTAAGAACTCATCTTTTTTGCCTGGATTTTGTAATGTCTTAAAGGGAGCTGGAAAATATAACAGCCATATGAGACCTTGAGGAGAATTATCTAAGGACAAAGTCAATAGACTGAAGGTGAGAACTTGGGTCCTTGACAACATTAAAGATGTTAAGCCAATCTTGATATCGGCCACTTTTGTACTTCCTATGTGAGATATTACATATTGTTGGTGAACTTAGTAGAGACAGGTTTTCTATTACTTAAGATGATGGTAACAAAAACAAGGTATAAGAAGCTTTATCGCTTCTAAGAGAACAGCTCATCCTTGAGTTGAATGTGAGGTTCAACAATTCTTCTGATAATATTTAACACCTGATCCACTGTTTGCACAATAACAATCCTCCAGTTGTTGAAAATATGCATTATTTTAGGAACACAGGGGTCAATAAACACATATTAAACATTGCTCAGAACAAATACTAAGCAACTCAATATTTAGTGTCATTGTATGTGAAGAACGGGATGGTTTCTTGAAAGAGGTGGTATTTTGTCTGGACCTGGGAGGATCCATGGTATTTGAATAGTTAAAGGTAGAGTTCAAGGGCATTTTAGAAAATGTGGTATATCTAATACCAACTGCAGCGTAGGTCATAGGAGGAAATCACATCGGTATGATTTGAGGATCTAGGCTGGTAGCCAAATAAGGCTGGCCCTGGGTTAGGTGCAGACCAGGGAGGGTCTTATGGTCTTGGGGCTTCCTTTCTATGCAGTGAGAAGCACAGTTATTTGAGCCACTCACCATTTATTGACTCCTGAAAAATGAATAAAACATGTAATACTTATTTTGTATAGTTTTTGTATATTTTAATGGAAAATGTGTATGATTTTAATTAAACAATAAAAAAATCCATTTTTCATTCTAATTTGGGCTTGTTTTTAGAGCAGTTGTCAAAAGAAACTAGTACATGACCTCTGTTTTCCAAAAGGTGCAGAACTATATTCGGGTTCTCCAAAGAGAGGATTTAAGGACTGTAAGCACCATTTCCCAGCAGTCAAGGTTAGAAGGCTGTGGGTATGGGCGCAGGACAGCTGGAGGCGGAGTCTGACGCTGCCGGAAGGAAGAGATGCCCAGATTTAGACCACCTAGGATTTTTCCCTGGCCATGGTGGCAGAGGGAAGAATCGCTAGGGGACAGGGTGAAGATCCACAGCATGACCTGAAAGAAAGACCTACAAGGTGACACTCCACAGTGGTGAAAAGCACAGACCCCTTCCTAGCTAGGCTACCCTGGATTCCTCGCGAGGCCTAGCTAACCCTCAGATTCCAGGACAGCAATAGAGTTGTTGTGACAAAAGTAATGTAGGTAAAGCAGTTGGCAGTGTCTTGCAATTAATACATCTTTGAAAGGTGAGTCTGATTATTGTTGTGCTGCTGCTGTTATTAATAAAAAACGACCTAGCTCCTTCCCTCCAGGAGTTCACAAGGTGAAGGTGACTTCCTGCCGAGGAGTGCTGCCCTCTGTCTCTATGCCGAAGAAGACAAGCTCTTGTAAAGCCTGCTCGTCCATCTGCACGCGACTTGCCTCGGTTTCCTTATGAGGAACGCAGCCAGGGCTGGGATTGGAGAGGCGGGTCCAGCACGGTGCCTCTGCATCCTCCGGGTGGCAGCAAGAGGCGATGGCCTGGGGGGCAGGGGGCAAGCAGCCTGTTGCCTTTCCCTCCTGCTCAGTGGAGGAAAATGGGCTCTAGGGAAGCTTGGTCCATCCAAGTTGATCACCATACACCTGGGCAGCCGAGCCGGACCAGAGGGTATAACCTTCCCCATCAGGGTTCACGGTTACACCTGGCACCCACCGAGTACCACTGCTGCATTCTGGCCTTTCCAGCATTAGTAGGACGACAGAGTCAAGAGGCCAGGCGCGGGTTCACTCTGACTGCAAATCTTAGCTCGCAGCGGCCCGGGCC
>NW_004955410.1:28198781-28205304 GCF_000276665.1 Chinchilla lanigera
GCCCCCGCCGCCTCCGCGCCCCGTTTCCCCCACAGCCGCGGGCGCCCCGCTCCCGCGCCCGCTTCCCGGCTCGCGAGGTCTTTGTCTGCGTCTCCCTCCTCTCCTCCCTCCCGCTTTGTGTGTCTGGCAAATCTCAGCCCCGGATACCAAGGACCCTCGCGGGTGTGACTGCCAGTGACCCGGCAAACCCCGCCATGAGATGGTTGGCCCCTTGCCCTGCGGGCGGCACTTTTAGTGGCGGCTAGGCCACCACCCTCACCCTCCTGCCCTGCCCGCCCTCTCCTTCCCTTCTCCCCGCAGCCAGCCCCTCCTCTCCCCTTCAGCTCCATTTCCAAGAAAGATGACCTAATACTGCATTATCGCATGGGCCCGGAGTCGTTTTCTTCCCTCTTCTGTATGCATATTTGTGGTCATTTTTATGATTATAAAAACCTAAACGTGCCCATCCACTCAGGCTGCTAGGAGAAGGCTGTCGCAGCGCTGGTAAGGAAATGAGGTGGAAAGACAGACACACACTTGCCTTGAGATAGGCAGTTGAAGGGAGACAATGAGCATTAAGCTCCAGGACTCATTTCCCTAGGCCTCTCGGCTGTGCGGCCACCGGGACAGACCTGACCACCTGGCACCGGAAGTGTGGCCGGTCCACCTGGAGACGCTCTCCGCGTGCAAAATGCACACTGGGTTGCAAAGACGACTCCGTATGGCATGGAAAGGAAATTATAACCCTCTCGTTAATCCTTTTAAAGTATTGACTGATTGTTTCAATAATATTTTGGATATATTGAGTGAAATGAAATATAGTACTAGAATCAATTAAACGTTTCTTTTTCCTTTTGAGAAAGCGTGGCTACAGATAACATGTAAAATGACATATGTGGTTCGTGTACTGTGTTGGACAGCGCTAGTGAGGAGAACGCAGACCCGAGGAGCTCTCGCTCTAACTCTGCCTTCTCACCTAGCTCTCTAGATGGTTTGGTACAGAGAGACACAAGGAAGGCCTTTGGGTCTTAGGCATCAAATGCCCAGAAAAATAATTAGTAAGTAGTTGGCTTTATATGAAAAATCCTGAGCAGAGGCAGTGGTTTACGTGGTAAAACTATCTATTCCTTTTCCCTTTGTTTGCTCTTCCCCACAGCCGTGCCGCAATTCCACGGGCCAACTGTCCGTGTATGAAGCTGGCCCTCTAGGAGTGTTTTGTGTCTTTTAGGAGTTATTTGTGGCACACTAAACTTGCTGACATGCCATTTAGAAAAGTGAATACTGTGTATGCACTGTAACAACTATTTCACAAGTATTTTTGGTGTACATGGGGCCTCAGCACTCGCAGGCTGAGGAGTAAGGGGTCCCGGAGTATGCATTGACACGATGCGCTGCAAATGATCCAGGCACGGGGAGTCCCCGAGTGTGCATTGATTCCATGCATGGCCATGGCTCCTACAGGGCTGTTATGGTGCAGCTTGCCAATGATCCATGTGGTAAAGACTCCCCAAATACACATTGACACGATAGACTGGAGTTGTTTGGGTCTATCGTGGCAATGATCCGAGGATAATGGAGTTATCTTGAGACCGGAGCACTCGTGGTCCTAATGGCACAACCAGAACTGCCCCAGATTAGTTGCACGGTGACTCTTAGTGCACGGCACAGTGGTCTTTGACCTCCTGCATCGTGACACTCTGGTGTCGCCAATATCTGTTGATGTGACTGATACAATTGCTTTATCATATTTTTCTTCCCACATGAACTTTTTAAAAATACTACTGTACCTGGGTTGGAGGGATCTGTGTACTGATAGTTTCATCTAGTTAATCATAAGTGATTCAAGACACAAGAGAGGCTTTATTTATTTATTTATTTATTTATTTATTGTTTTTTTTTTCTGGTACTGGGAATTGAACTCACGACCTCGCGCTTGCCAGGCAGGCGCTGTGCCGCTAAGCTAAGTCCCCAGCCCCCAAGAGAGGTTATATTTAAAGTGAAAAAAGTGGTCTGGAGGAAGATAAGCTCGGGAAATATGCATTTGAGGGAGAACAAATATAAAATAAGTAATTTAGTTCTGAAAAAACCTTGTGGCTGAAACTAGAACAGATAATGTAATAAGGAAGTAAGAGGATGGACAATGCTTCTAGAAATCATAAAAGTATTATATTTAATAGTAATAGAATTCAAACACTACAGAACTGTAGGAAATAAAAGATGAAATTCTATCTCCCTTCTATATCTCCCTTCTATAATATCCACTGTCACAACCACTATTAATATTTTTATATATTCTTCTGGAAAAAATTTTTTATTGTGGTACTGGGGATTAAACCCAGGGCTTTCACACTGAGTTACATCCCTAGCCCTACAGAAACTTTGTTACTTGGAGACAGAGTCTCCCTAAGTTGCTAAATTGCTAAGGGTGGGCTTGAACTTTTGATCCTTCTATCTCAGCTTCCCAGAGTTTTAGAATTACAGGCATGTGCCACCATGCCCGGCTTCTTCTAGTAATTTTTGTACATATACACGTGTATGTCTCTACTCTTTATCTATACAAGTAGATTGATGGCAACATTACTTTTCAGTGTCTTGTACTTTTTCTTAATGGTATATTGAATATCTCTTCTCAGGGATACCTATATCTGATGCATACTTTGTAACAACTTCGTGGAATGCTGGGGTATGGATATAGCAACTTTTAAAGGCATGCTATTTCAACCATCCCTGCAATGAATACTCTCATACTTTTTCATTTATAAATTTGCAAAATATGCTCATAGGGTAAGTTTTTCTCAGTCAAAACACTGGGACAAAGAGACAGACATTTAAATATTGATACACATTGCCAAGTTAGCCATCATATACTCCAACACACAGTTGTGTGCCTATTTTCCCACTCCCGGCTAATGTGGCATTTGATCACAGAGGACACTTCTGATGTGTGAGAGTGACTTTTCCCGGTGAAGTTCTCTGCTTAGCTTTATAGGGAGAGTTCAGCACTGAGGTTTTGAAGCGTAGAAGTCAGACTGCAAGTAGGAAGTCCTGTTCGTCAAGATAAAAAATGACTGAGCCACAAATCACACTGAGAACTGTTCAATTTTAGTAGTAGCCTATCAACATGGGAGAGTTGGAATTAGATCACATTAATTCATTATTCAGCAAATATTTATTGAGAAAGTGTAGTTCTTTCTCTTCTTATTGTCAACAAATGTTTGCTGCCCTTTCAGTTCTGAGAAAATTAGGATTTTATTCTCACTGGGCAGGCTTTGCTCCATACCAACAAAATATCACATTTAGTTCAGACAAGAGTCCTTGTTGGAGGTCTCCACTATGGATTGCATGCACAGGATGGTCTCATAGGAAGTGCTTTTGGAAATTCTCAGTATCAATGTATGAGACAGATGGTGGACTCTGTGAACTTTCAGCCAGACTCCTCAAACTTCTTAGTTTCCTTTGTAAAATTTATTTATTTATTTATTTATTTATTTATTTATTTATTTCCGGTACTGGGAATCGAACACATGACCTTGCACTTGCCAGGCAGGCTCTGTGCCGCTGAGCTAAATCCCCAGCCCCCTCCTTTGTAAAATTTAAGATTGCAAACAGTAACTCCTAGGGCTGGGAAGACAATCCTCTTCAATAATTAAGGAATTTCACAAACTCATTTCCCATGTGAGTCCCTGATCATGAGCAATATGGTACATGTTTTGTCCTATGGGTAGTCTGCATGTGTTTGTTTTTTTTTTCTAAACTGGGAATCAAACCAGAACTTCATGCTTGCCAGGGAGGCACCGTGCCACTGAACTATATCCCCAGGCCTTCTGCTTGTGTTTATTTTGTTTTCTTCTAGATAACCTCAGATACAGTTTAGAAAACTCTGAGTCTAAAAATTGGGAGAATTACATAAAATTCATTTAGAAGTCAGCTTGGACTTTCCTTATTACCTTTGGCAAGAAGAATCAAATTATTGTCAGAACTGTTGAAACCTGATCATGAGTAGTCTTTATAGACACAAGAAACTTTCATCAATCATCTACTTGTAAAGATTGTTCTTCGGTCATTGTGAAGAAGAAATTCCCTCAATCAATATGAAGTGGAGGAGCTGCAGAATATCATACATATCACTGGTACCAAGAAACTTAAGTATTTCTACACTGGTGAAGACCTGGAGAGCCAGGAACTTCCACTGGACACCACAAGCTCAGGTGAAAGTAATGCTGCTTAGCTGAGTGTGGTGATGCACACTCGCTTTTACAGGCTTACTGTTCAGGGGGCTGAGTTCGAGGCCAGCCTGGGCTACATAGTGAGTTCAAAGCTGGTCTGAACTATGTAGGGGGACTATGTAGTGGTCTGAACTATGTAGTGTTTCAAAAAAGCTGAACTGAAAAAAAAGGCATAAATTTACAAAAAGAAATTCTAAAAATTCAGCAAAAAAAAATAATGCTGTTTGTCCTCATCTGGTACAACATCACCCTAAAGTTTTTTCAAGACCTTTACCAAAATACTGACTATTGAGTAGTTGTTGATATTTCAGCAGCTATGTTGTACTTGTGGAATTTGACTCCTTTTTAGAAAAACTTGGAAAAGCAGAAAGTTATATCACTTAGAATTTAGTGTTTAAAAAGTATTTATGTGCCCATGTTCTAGCAAAGCAACGGAACCATATCCAGATGCCCAATAAGGATTAATCGAATGAGAAGAAGGAAGGACCTAACGTTAAATAAACCATAAAAACACTAAAGGGTTTTAAAAATTTAGTATGTTAATACCTATGTGTGAAAAGAGAAATGATGTAAGCCTAAATATGTAGGTGATGGGATCTCATTCTTGTCACTAAAAGAAAAAAAAAGGAAACAATTAGGAAAAAATGATAAAGTTTAAAGCTTTATGTCCTTTAAAAACACAATTATTGGAAGATCTCTCATAATACAATCTTGTCATCAGTTAACCTGGAATTTAATTTTCTCATCTAACAAGATAGCTTTAAGTAACATGCACCTAATGAACTGTACTAGTGTCTCAACAGTCTGGGAAGCTCTTAGCATTGAGTAGAAGTGGAGGAAGAAGAGGCCAATAAAAACTTGCAAAAGTCACTCCAAATTTGTGGAAAGGTCAGATTGTAATGTGAAGCAGGAAAATTTCAAGAAAGAATCAGATGTTTTTTTTCCGTGTTAGAAAGCATGTGGCATTTTTGGTAAATGAAATTGAAACTGCGCACAGAAGATTGAGTTTCTATAAGAGTCACTCAGCTGAGAAAGACCCAGCCACCATACTTCATACCGTGGAGCTGCTGAGAATTCAATGTCATTTCCTGGAATTATTTTCCTGGCACAAAATGTAGGAAACTGATGATAAAAATCTAGATAATAAGTTCATTGGGCAACATTTTAGCATCAGCTCTAAAGGGGCCAACAAAGCTACAAGCCAAAGGCACCAATTCTTCAGTGGTTTTTGTAGTTGTTTTGAGAAGCCCTGTGCATGTCTGAGTCTCCTGGTAAGTTTAGAGGTAGTCTGCCAAAATGTTTCTACAGGTTACTGCAATAACTTTCAAAGTAAAGTTAGCGGACTGGACACCAAGGCACTTGGTACGTTACAGTTGAAATGGTACATTACAGTTGGTACATTCTGTCCCAAAATCAATAATAAAATGTCCCTGAGCAATTCCTAAACACATCCAGTTTTGAGAGTCCCCGTGTTTAAGGGTTAATAATATGTGACTAAACTTATTGTTTGGTTCCTTTAAGTATTGAGAATTATATGCTAGAGGAAGTAAGTATAGTTAAACAAATATTTCTTTTAAAAATAAAAACAGCTTTATTATTCTTCTCAATAGATCAATATTCTATGTTCATTGTAAAAAAATTAAATAATGTTAGAATGTAAAGATTTTATATCCCCTTTTAAAGATTTGTGATAGTAACCCTCTAAAAATCATATTTGTGGTAAACATTTTCACCAGATTATCATTTGTCTTTTTTTAACTTACAGAGATTTTACATATTTTATGAAATAAAATTTATCAAGCTTTCCCTCTTTTCATTTCTGGCCTTTGATTCACGATAAGAAAAGCTGTCATTTTTCCCTGGGTAATAAAAATCTTCATCTGTTTTTCTCTATTACTTTTACTGTTCCAATTTTTACACTGAAATTGTTGATCACATTGGAATTTAACACAGTATAAAGAATGAGGCTGGGATCTAGCTCTATTTATTTTTTTCCAAATGGCTAGCTAGCTTTTTCAAGACCATTTCTTGAATAATTTATCTTAGTCCCACTGATATAAAATGCTCCTTTGACTATGTACTAAATGTCTACATATGCTTTCTGGGTCCTACTGTGGTCATCTGATCAGTCTGTCTATTTCTGAGGCAGCACCATGCATTTTAAATCTCATTTCTATTTGTTTTAAAAATTAAAAAAAATTTTTTTTTTCTAAATGAACTTTAGAATAATTTTTCAAAGTTTCAATTCCTGTTGGAATTGGCATTAGAATTGTATGATTTATATAATTTATTTATTTATTTATTATTTATTTATTTAT
>NW_004955410.1:28206029-28220321 GCF_000276665.1 Chinchilla lanigera
CCACTGAGCTATACCCTGGCCCTCCTCCCCACTTCTTACCATAGCACATTTGATGTGAATAAGAGATCTATCTGATGGCTGGCTGATTCTGAGCACCATCATGGCTAGAAGATTAGTCCCAGCCACATCACAATGGGAGTCCTGGTTCTTTCTTCTTACCCTTTTAATTAATGATCTACCAAGGAATCAGGAAGGGGCTTCAATGTATTAATGGCTTAGAAAAATACATCTGAGGTACCCAGACCATTTAGAGTACCCAGTTAAGAATGATTTGCCACATATAAGGGAGCTTAAAGGAGATTTTCACAAACACGGGCATTCAGTTTAACTGAATAGTTAGCCCCACATTCTTAATGGCGTAATCGCCAACATAACTGATTCAGCATAATGGCCTTTTAATACAGAAACAATTACTTTGTATAATAAAATAACACTTTAATTTGCTTGACACCAAATTTGACCTATGTGGAGCATCCGATGGGGAGGTGAGGGGAAGGGAAGTCTGTTGAGTTCTAAATACATTATAAAGCGATAATGCATAATGTACTTCAGGCTTTAAATGGCTTAGCGGAAAAATAAAGTGATGATCAAAATAAACTATTGCTTTGAAATTTACAAAATACTTTGCAATTTGAGTATTGATTTCCTCAAATTTCCTGAGGGAGAGATAGATAAATCTTAAAGTTGGTGCACTTTGATTAAATCTGCTCATTTTGAACACCTACTGTGGGGTGCACTAGGGAGGATACAATCAGTTCTCATGTTTTTATTGCTAAAAAATAATACAGTGTCCTGGGAGGGAAACTAAATTTGTAGCTCAACTGTAGTAACGTACTTGTATTTTTTTTTTGGCCACTGTAAACTGATTCTATTCTGTTTTTGAATGAATTATTTTAACTTTCCTAAATGTTTTCAGAATTCTTTTGGGAAGTAGATACGTTTTAAATCCTAAATGCTGTAATTAAGAGATTCCTCATATACAGCTCCTAAGTGGATGAAAGAGGCAGCCATGTATATATTTGGTCCCATGGGTTGAAGGTATAGGCTTCAACTAGAAAACTCTAGTTTTCTCATGTGCAAAGGCCAGGCTTGGGAGACCTGTACCAAATAATGTCTGAGGTTCCAAAATGCCTCATTTGATGGCTGATTTCAAAGTACTACTGCATAGCAAACAACTGCAATCCGACAATGAATTCCTAACAGCTAATTATATCTTCTATTAAAAGTCAAATATTTCCTGTGCTTTTATAAATGTTACCAAATCATCCTCTCTCTCTCCCTCTCCCTCTCCCCTACCCACCCGTCTTTGATAAGCATCTCACTATGTAGCCCAGGCTGGCCCTGGACTCACAGTGTTCTTCCTGCCTCAACCTCCAGAGTGCTGGGACTACAGATATGCATCACACTGGGCCATGTAAACTTTAGTGAGAATGAATTTATAACAGCTTTCTTAGATAAGTAAAGGAAATAAATACACTATGAAAAAAGATCAGTGAAAGCTGCTAACTAAAATGATGTGCCAATTTGCAATTAAGGACAAGGTTTGTATGTAAAGCCTTTCCTTAATAGTAGATTTTGACCTGTTAGAGGTAAGATCATACAGTGATATAAAATTTTGTATGCTTATCTTATTTTCTATTAAATGTTATAGGTAGTTTTCCCATTAAAACTTCTTTAATAACTACCACTCCAACTATAGAGTGAAATATGTCTCCCCAAAATTCATATATTGAAACCCAAGTCCTCAGTGTCATTGTATTTGGAAGACAGGGCCTTTAGGGATGGAATTAGGCTAGACGAAGTCTTAAGGGTGAGGATCTTACTGGATACAATTAGTGTCCTCAGCAGAAGCAACAATAGAGAGCTCACTCCCTCACTGCTGTGTGAAGACAATAGAGAAGGTGTCTGCAAGCCAGGAAGCAAGACCTTATTAGAAACCACCTCTGTAGGTCCTTGATCTGGGATCCCAGCCTCCAGATAAAATAAATGTCTGTTTTTAAGCCATCCAGTCTGTGGTATTTCTTATGGAAGCCTGGTCTGGATCATATGTCCTGCAATGGCTCTGCATGTACTATTCCAATGAATGCTTTCACTAAAAGCATCACCATTATTTTGTTCTTCTACTCTTAACAACTACATCTCTGATTTATAATATGAAGTTGGGTGTGGAAGCACATACATGTAGTCCTAGCACTCAGGGAAGCCTGGCACAGTTTTGATCCCAGTCTGAGCAACTCAGGGACTTAGCAAGACCCTGCCTAAAACAATTTTTTTTTAAAAAGGAAGAAAGAAAAAAAAGAAAGAAAGAAGAAAAAGGCCGGAAGTGTAGCATTGGATTCAATACCTGGTACTGAAAAAAAAGGATGACTTTAGCCCTGTAAACCACCTTCTTTGCTTCCTTTTGCCCCTGTTTCATTTGGATTTTTGAATGTTGGACTTTGTTTCTTGGAGATAGGTCTGAGAGCTCCTTCTTTTTCTTTTTTTTTGTACCAGGAATCGAACTCAGGACCCTGTGCTTGCCAGGCAGGCGCTTATGCCGCTAAGTTATATCCCCACCCTATAGAGGTAGGTCTGTCCATACAGACAAACTGTTGTCACTAAATGGTCCCTCCTGCCTCTTCAGGGTGAGGTAGCTGTAGGTTAAGTGTCCTAGCTCAGTGCTGAGAGCACTGTGGTCTGAGCCAGCGGCCTCTGTGCCCTGTCTGCTGCTGGTCCATCGTGCGGCAAATACAGAAACTGAAAGGGGGTTTGGAAATCGCTGTACTGACTGAATATTGCTGTACTGTAGTGGTCCAGGGGTGGCCTTGTAGGAGCAGGTCAGGTGTGAGTCTTACTGGGGAACTCTTCTGTATTAGGACTCTGTATCAGTCCGTGTAAAGTGGGCAAAACAGATAGATAAGCAAGCACACTTTGGTAGCTGACAAGCATGCTCTAGATCATAGGGAGAATGCAAGCACAAAGGCCTTGAAGCTCCAAAAACCCTTGTGGCAGGAAATGTACAACCATAGTTAAGAGACAGATTGGGTGGAAACCCCGACTCTCCCTGCTATTTGTTCTGAGAGCCTGAGCCAAATTTCTCAAACTCTCTGTGTCTTGGTTTCCTTATCGGTAAAAATAGGAATGACAATAGAATTAACTTAATGATATGATCTTATGAGAAAGAATTTAATACAGTGCGTGGCATGTATCAACAAATAGTGACATTACTATGTCACTAAGCAGCCCCCAAGCGAAGTTTTTGGAAGGATTCTTTTACTTGTTATCGTTGCAAAACACACAGCTCTTCAGGGATGAGGCACCTCCCCTTTACCAGGCTGTCTGTGGTCTGGAAGTGCTTTGTTTTTGTCTACTGTGTTTCATGTACCCCATCCCTTGCAGGAAAGCCTGGAACAGAGCTGACAGGCCAGGAAATCAGAAACCCTTAAGGGCATCAGTTTCACTCCTCCTAGCCCTGCCACCAGCTCATCAGAAGCTCTGAGTGTTTATCTCAGAGTTGCCAGATGTCCATCCATTTAATTTTACTGCCTTGTCCTGTTTACAGTCCTTTCAGGACACACACTACATCTGCTCTGTGTTCTGTTGCCCCGCCACTGTGACCCACTCCTTACCCTGCTGGCTTAATGGGCCAGGAGGGCTGAGAGTTTCAGGGTTGTTGATCTGGCTTCTCATCCTGGCTCTGCCGCTTATGATCTCTGAGTTCCAGCATCCTCTTTGGTAATATGGGAACCCTAATAATGACCTCACCATGTGACTTTGGTGATTACATATGACAGCCTTTGACAGGTGTCCTGATGCATGATAAATGCAGTGTCCTTCCCATTCTGCCAGTATTGGGTGTCTTCTATCCCACTTCATGTCATACTAAGGGTACACGGCATTATACAAGGCAAATTTCCCACCAGAACATAGTCTACATAAAGGCAGAAATTTACCTATTTATTTTTCTATCCCTAGGTTCTAGAATAATACCAAGGGTTAAGGGAAGCATAATTAATAGATCTGAGCAAATGAATTAAAATGAAGTATACAGTCACATTTCCTGCTGTTTTTTTTAGATACTTCCAGCTTTAAGCAATAGAAGCCTCAACTTGCTAGACCAAGGAGGACAGCTATTGTTTCATACAACTAGAAATGTGTAAGTAGAGATTTTCCGTAGTTGGTCAGGTTGATGGTTTACTGACATCATCCTTGGTCTGGATCCTTCTTTCTGCCCACACTAGCTCACCTCATAGTTATAAATAGCTGCTGCAGTTCCAGGAATCACATCTAGACACAATAACACCCACGGAATCAGAGAGAGCACCTCTCACTAGTCTTACCTCTTTTCAACAATGGAGAAATTTGCCAGAAAACTTCCATTTGAATTTTGCTCATTTTCCCATCTTAGTCAATCACTAGCTGGCCCTAGTTAGAATTACCCTTTGTCCTGTGTGGGGAGTGTAGATACTCATAGACTATGGCCTTTGTCAAAAAGAAGAAGAGAGGGTACGCAAGAGTGTCAGGTACACCTGCTCTTTGGAGTATTAGATGAATAATGATTAAGCAAAAATTAATTAAACAAGTGTACAAGAAAGGGAATAGTTGTGCTATCTGCAGATGAAAGGTTTAGTTAGTCAGTGAAAAAGGAATTACATTTTGAGACAATAGAGAGAATGTACTCTACCTAGCCACCTGAATAGTGTTGTCAACTGGCTGTGTCAAAGAGGATATTTAAATGCAAGATAATATAGGTGACCTGTATTTTGCAGAGTAGCAATATCTCATGCATTAGGTTAGAGATTCAGACTGACTGTAATTGTTGCAGTATAATCTCATTAATACAGCATTAATGCATCTTCCACTAATTCAGAGCGAGTGTTAACTTTGGTATTTTCAAGGGAGAAATGGTTTGCAGAAGAAAGGAATACTCCAAGTAGAACTGTGGAAAATGTGTTAAATTAATTTTAATTTTCTGGCATATACATAGCTTATGCAAATAATAGTTATCTTTTTACCTAAGCAGGCTTTTGAAACCTATACCAGACATACTGAATGACCTGTGGTTGAAGGTGCTATACACATTTGGAATTATCCAAATTAATATATCCTAAAATACTGCCTAATACAAGTTCCCTTAATTCAGCCAACTACCCTCCTTGCAGTTAGTTTGAATTTGTGAGGTTTCCTTGAGTCCTCAGATTTCAGGGCCCTTATGATGGCAATCAGACCACAGGAAGCATGGCTTTGTTTCTGGTGCTGCTACTGGGAGGCTGTTGAGGCTGAGGTAAGGGTCTAGGGTTAGTGGAGTCCCTGTATGGCACAGACACTGAGTATGAAGCCTGGATAGGCAGACTGCCTGTGTTCAACCCAGGTTTGGCCATTTCTTGCTGGTGAGACCTTGAGTACATGATATTCTTTCCCATGCTTAAGTTCCCCATCTGTAAAATAGGAATAAGAGTAGTACCTGCTTTTATAGTGTTGTGACCTTAATATATGATCTTGTCACAGTATAACAGTGCCTGGGTTATGGTAATATTATAAAACTATTTGCTATTTATTATCACATTTCAAATATATGAATTCAATGTGAATAGACTATATCAGATGTATTTTAATTCAAAGGACCAATTAATTTTTGACCACTTATGGTTAGGTGTGTGGCAAGTCATTTTTTTTCTGAGTCCCTTGAAAGGCAGCACTTTCCTCAGTGCATGCGCAAATTTGTCCAGCAGGCCTCTGATAGATCAGCCACAGCGCATAGGGGTAAGTGTTTGATGGGTTACAACACTTTAATTAAATCCGTTATTAACTAGTCAATGCCTTTTCAGGCAGTTTGCAATGATGTTATTCCAATGCATACTGGTGGAAAGTCTTTTGCCTCCTAGTGAGTAACTTTTGCCTGCTATTGCGTTAAACTGAGTAGTATGATATCACACTTTCAGAATCTTGAATTAAGGTGAAAATTTTTGTTTAGGCTTCAACCTATTTTACCTAATTTCTGCCACTTGTTTAGAGATTGTAGTTACTTCGCTACAAGAGCAAGAAAATCATGCATTGGATACCAACCTATTTAGATATTTTAAAATAAATTTCTTTGGCATGAATTACCCCAGTGGAGGTTAAGATGTGTCTGAGGTTAACAGTGGAAAAAAAATGTGATTTTCTGTGGTAATGAGAATTGAACCCAGGGCTGTCACATGCAGCTATTTCCCTAGCCCTTTTTTATATTTTATTTTGAGACAAGGTCTCCCTAGGTTGCTAAGTTGCTGGGGCTAAACTAGAACTAGAACTTGGATTCCTCCCGTGTCAGTCTCCCAGAATGCTGGGATTCCAGGCATGTACCACTGTCCCTGGCTTATATTACCAGTGAATTGATTCATCTTCCACTTGTGTTCATGGATCTGGGGCTTTCCCACTCTGCTGGGGATGATGATTTAACATGGGCATGTGATTTGTACTTGCGTTATCATCTGAGCCTGATGGATTTTGGAGAAATGCTTTATCTCCTATATTTGAATTGAGAGTGAAGGAAAAATGTTTGGCTTCTTGTCAGTTCCTGGATTCTTTCTACCCTTCCAGGCAGCAGGGCATTGCCTCATCCTGGCTTCTGGCTTAGCTGTGAAGGAAAAATCAGTCAGTCACACATGCAACATTTATGGAGCTCTCACACCAAACTTTCTGGGAAAAGCCTGGAGCTTAGAACCTTGGGATGAGGTGGAGATGGAGGCTCACCAGCTGAACAAGGCTCTCTGGCTGTTCTATGAGTCAGTCATTTTATTGACACTTTCTAGGGTGAACTTGAAGACAAAAGCCCTGTTCTGAAGTTTTAGTCTCCCCAAATTCTGATTTTATATGCCTATTTCAGACCTTCCATGCTTTCTTATGGTGCTTATCACAAAATTAGTTGTTCGTTGTGTTTTTTTCCTCCCTGAATATTTGCAGAAATGAGTCAGATTTTCTCATAATATATAGGCAGCCTGGAGGAAAATGTTGTTATTTTAAGAACTAGCCAGGAATTCCTTTCAGGGAGGAGACTGTCTGCCACCTTAATGAAAGCATTTGGGTATGAAGATAAGGCCCTCAGGAGATAGTCTGGAGAGTCTGGACCTAGCCCAAGAGATAGCAAATTGCTCTGTGGAAGAAGTTTACAGGAATTTGGGGATAGGGAGAGCAGAGGAAAGAGGAGAGAGAGAGGCGAGAAGGATGAAGTGAGAGCAAAAGCAAGATGGCGGCAAGTGATGGAAACTCATGAGAGACTATGTTTGAAATGGGAAATTGGTTTCCCACAAATACTTTATCTTAGAGTGGTGTTTTGGCAGAAATCAAGTAAAAGAAGCTGCCTTCAAAATCTAGGTTCACATGGGGCAGCTATAGGAGATGAGAGACAAGTGAGATCAAGAATCTAGCCACAAGAAGCCATGGCGAGAGACATGTAACCCTGAGAACACAAGCTCTCAGGAATTCTCAGATATTAGGGGCAGGACACTGGCCTTCCCACAGGATGTGGTTGGAAGGCTTGAGTCAATTTTTATTTAAGTCTCGAAGGAGAGAGTGATCTCAGCTGACAGCCGTGTTGCATCTGTAGCAGAAAAAAAGAAGTGTTTTTGAGTTAAAGAATTTTTAGAATACAGCAATGGAGATGAATGCAACCTTAAAGTAAATTTGATGACTTACATGTCCCACAAAAACAAAAGCATATCAGCAGCATTAAAAAAATAGTTATTGTAAAGGATTTCTTTTATTCTAATGGATAGAGATTGTCTTGGGATGATATAAATTTTCTCAAGATTTAATGAAGTTATCTGAAGTCATGTAGACATTAATTAGAGTTTTGTAATTAGAATTATAGCTATAGAAGCCTCTTGCTGCAGAATAGTGGGTAATATTTCAACATTTCAGGTTTACTGTGCTATTGGAACACAGAACCTGATGCATTTTCATATAGCACGGCTTTAATAATTCTTTCTAAATAACCATTCTGATAGATATTTAATCGCTTTTTAATTAATGGTTGAGTAAAATCCATTTATATTTGTGCCCATTCTAATCTTCCTTTTTTCACAAGGAGACAGTCTGCCTGTTTCCTGTGCTCAGAGCCGCCCAAACCCATCATGACACCAAATCCAATCAGAAAAGCAGCATAAAGATGAAAGGTCTCACCAATGAGAAGTGAACTTGCTAAAGCACACCTTTCAATGAATTTGGACAAAACTGAAAAATGTTGTTGATATCAGATCCTTAGGCTGATTACTGAAGCGTTCGATTTTTCAGTATGTCAATTCATCACTGTCTACCTGGTTATATTTAACACTTTCTCCCATTCCCTGGGTGTCTGCTGAGATAGGCAATCGCTGTCACATGGTATCTGCCTCTCAAGAAGGTCAGCAGACCATTGGGAGGCCACGGGGTTTCTTTTCCCCTGCTGCCTTGATTCTTTCTCAGGTATTGCTGACGCCAGATGGAGCCTCAGTGTCTTGAGGATCTAAAATATTAATAAGATCAGGGCTTTTATCCCTCAAACCGTTGAACCTTTCCTCTTAGAGGTTCTGTAAAATGTCTCCTCTGCTAATTTATGACAGTGGCTCTCCAGGAAGACTGGACACCATTTCCAGGTATCAAAAGCCCACTTTTCCCAGTGTCCTTCCTTTTCAGTCCACCGAAGTGCTGGCTGACATCTTAAATCACTCTTGTCTTGCAGAGACACTTGGATGCGCTTAATTCCATTTTGAGATGAGAGGTCTTGGGGTGTGTTTTAATAAATATTTGATGGGAATGCTAGCCTTGGGGGTCATTCGTATTTACGAAATTAGAGATGGCGTCTCGGAGGAAAGCTTAACTTGGGGAAGAGTGGTGTTTATAAATGAGCACAGCACTCTTGTAGAACACGGTAGTTGTCCATGGTTCCATTTTTAGAAGCAGTGATTAAATTGCAGAGCACTGCTGTGTGATGCCAATTAAAATAACCATAGTCTATTCAAAAGTCTTCTTTCTTTTTCAAATGGAAGCAAAATTAGCTTTTCTGCATTTGTCCTACGAAAAATACATATATCATATGGTGTGCAACTGAGATTGTTTTAAAGGATCATAATGGCTCTAGTTTAGATATCCCATTCTCACCAGGCAATGAGCATCAATTTTGTTAATTAAGAATTTTAGGCTCTTTAAATTTATAGTACAATTACAATTTACTTCATATTGAAAAGGGTCTTTACCCCCATGGCACCATTAGCAAAATGTCCACTTATATTATTTGCTGACAATTTCAAAGGCAGATGAATTTCACAAGAAGAGTTACCATTTCATTTTTTTCCCCATTGAAATTTCTCATCGAATGTCAATTGTTTGTCAGCAGAATGCAACCATGAAGACTTCTGACTTAAATCTTTCTTTTCTTTTTTTTTCCCCTTCCTAAACAAAAAGCCAATTCATCAGGTAGGAAAGGATCGCCTTTTGCAGTCTCAGGTTCTGCCAGAGACAAATGACTGTAAAAATTTAAAATCAATCATTAACAGATTAGCTGTTGGTCCAAAGTAAATAGCAATCAGCTTATTAGGCATCAGGCAGAGTGAGATAAAGGGGAAGAGTTATTGAAAATGAGGATGTTGTCTGGGGCTCCGGTTCTTGGACAGCACACAAGGAGGCAGTTTCTTTGTAACTCTAATTACAAATGGAAAACAAGGTGGCTGGCTGATTAAGTTGAGTCCTTGTTCGCGTTAGAGTCCTGTGGCTTTCTGTCCCATGTCATGGCTTTACGCACCTTAATTGGCATGAAAGTTAGTTGTGGTCCTGGCTGTTCCCCTCTTTGCCTGGTAAGCGAGATCTGTCAACTGCTGGTCAGTGGACTCTGCAAAACAGCCCAGAAATTGTGACTGAGACACCTCAGTTTCAGGAACTAGACCCTTCTTACCCCTTTACACACTTGGTTCCAATCTAACTATTGGTTAGGTGAGGGAAGTGAAGAGATGGTCCATTAGCAGAGCCTCTACTTTCAGGTGTGTGAACTACTGTTATGCAAATACCATAGTCATGATTATTGCAGGCAAGTTCTGCCAGTACAGGTGGAAATCAGCAGGTGAATGCTGGAGAAGAGATAATACTTCAGTTTCTAAGTACCTTCTTGTCTTAGTCTCTTTCTCATTGCTGAGACACAATATCTCACTCCCAAAACTGAAAGGAGACTTTTATTTTGGCTCACAGTTTGTAGAGGGTTCAGTCCATAATCACAATTAACTCACCCTTCAAAAGTTCCACCTATGAGTGCATGAGTCTTTGGGGAGATGTGTAGATATAATCTGTAACACTTCCTGAGATAGTGGCTAATGGTAAACATTCTTCCCAAGGTAACAGCAGAAACATGAGAGGACAAACTCTGTCATACAAGCACAGTTTGTCTTAGCAAGTACCCCATCCGCTAATATCCTCTTGGTCAAAGCAATTCACTAGACCAAGCCCAGAATCAAGGGGTGAGGAAGTATACTTTTTCCATGCAGGTTGTGAGGATTAAGTACATTTTGTTGTTTTTTGGTTTTGGGGAACAGGTTTCATTACCTGGATGGCCTCAGACTCACGATTCTCTGCTTCAGCCTTCTGAGTGCTGGGAGGACAGGCACGCCCCACCAACCTGACTTATAAAGTACATATTTTTGATAATATATCTAAGCTACCACAATATTTGTATACTTTATTGTGTCTGTCTCGCCTGCTTTCTAGGCCCTTTTCCCTTATGTCAATGCAAATGTGGAAAGATTGGCTTACTCCACTCATACGATCAGTTTTCATTGGCACTGGGATTGCTTGGTGGTGTCTTAGAAGTGCAAACGTCCTTTCCATTGTGCTGTAGTAAAGGTGAGGTCCTGCAGCAAAGGTGAGGTCCTTAATGAGGTGGTAAAGGGATGTATTCAGGTCCCTCTCTAGGTGCTGCACTGGTAAGTTGACTCCACCGGGTTAGCTGGATCAGGTGCTCCAGATACCAGGCACTGAGTTACTGCAGATCACCACGCATACCTGGTTCTCAGAGGCTGGCTTATCCTGCAGGACCCGACCACACACAGTGAGCTGTCCTTGCCCTCTCTTCATTGCTCCTTCCGAGCAACCTGATGCTTCTCTGAAGACATGAACGCAATGGTCTTACCAACTGCCATAAAAACATAGTTCAAATTTGTTGACTTGTTCTTATGATTTCTCCAGCAGATTCCTCAACTCCCCTAAATCAGTGGATGCAAATATTTCTGCCTTCCTCAGGGAACTAATGCCTTGGAGAAGAAAGAATATTTTACTAATCTTCTATCCACCGCAATGAGGTGGGTAGAACCAAAATAGTTTAAATGATCAAATGGCATTTGTTGCGTGAGTTAAACTTCTGAGTCCTTCGTAATCAGACCCACCTAATTTCCTCGACTCTCTCCTCACTTGGTTATTTTTTCACAGACCACAGTCATATACTGCTCATGACCACTGCTTCATCCTGCTTCAAACCTCTGTTCCAATCCTTCTCAGCCTTAGAGCCCACCCAAAATTTGCCTACTGCATGAAGCTTTCCCCAGATCTCCTGTCTTTAGGCAGTCCTCCTTTTTCTACTTTCCCAAGCATGTGTAGTCTCAGCTCTGTTTATTTTATTTTATTTTTCTAATTATCCAAATAATACAATCAAGTAATTTATCTTAGGTACCTAGATTATGACATCTTCTTGGGCCTGGGCCATGCCCAATACTTCTGTATTGTTTCTATTATTTTATGTTTGTGATGCTAGGGATCGAGCCCAGGGCCTTGCACCTGCTAGTCAGGTGCTGTACCACTAAGCCACACACTCAGCCTAGGAATATGATTTTAGATACATAGTAGATATGTTTCAGGAAGTTGATGATCAGCTTGAAAATTTAAATCACAGAACAAACCCTTTACAACTTTCTAGATGAAATAAGGAACAAAGGCTAGGAAAGAAAGAATCAGAAAAAAGCAAAAGAAATCATCTCAAGGTGAATGTAAATATGTTTAAAAGAAATAATAACTTTATATTTGAAAAAAATTGGTAATTTGAAGAGAAAAAGGATATATTTCACAAAGAAAAAGTTATCCTGAACTGATGTTTGTCAGATGATGAATCATTACTAGCTATTCCAAACTTGTATCTAAATATGATAGTTTTCATTTTCCCACCGTTTTGTAGCTTAGTGAGAATAGCCATCATTATCTCCTTTCATTTTACAGAAAGATGAGAAATCATGGTTCATGGCGTGCATATGTTTTCCCCAGTGCCTCCAGCTGCTAAGTGACCGAGCCAGTCTGAAATTGTCTTGTGGCTTCAAGTCCAGGCTTCTGCCTACCACCCACACTAGGAATCTCTGCCAAATCTCTGCTCACCGAGGATGAATCCTTCCCTTCACTTTCCTGGGGTAATTGTGTAGCTTTTGAGAAAGATCTATCACTCTGAAGATGAATTAACTATCAGGTAAACATTTAAAGAAAGGAAAGGAACTAAGTTGGAATGCAAGTACATCCCGGTGTCGGGGCAGTTTGGCATTATAACTGATGACATAATTACTTCCCATATCAGGGAGCACCAATCACTGAGTGGGTGTAATAGACAGAGGCTCTTAAGTATTTACAAGGATGGATAAAGTGGCCGCTCTTCATTAGCACAGGTGGGTGTTGGAAGTCTTCATCCCACTGTTAACTCAGACGGGATTATAGTGTGAATTTCTGGTCCCACCTGTCATTTCAGGTCCCCTGTCATGATCTGTAACTTGTTTTCTGGCTTTTTCCCCTACCATTTCCTTTTAATCAGCTCATTGTCCAGGTACATGGGGGAAACCCAGGGTTCTCCAAACACAGCCCAACTTTTTCCTGTGTCCCTGACTTGCTACATCTCCATTGACTTTCCCCATTAAGCTCTAGCTCAAAAGCCACCTCTTTCGTGAAGCTGTCCTTCCCTCTGCTGGGTGTGGGCTCCCAGACTTCTAAACCTACAAGCACTTTCTTTTTCCTCTTAGGCCACCATCATGTGCAGCCTTTATGATAGAAACCATGCTGACTTCTCTCTCCCTCAAGACTGAAACCCTTTAAAGATAACTTATCAGACTCTTGCAGAGCACTTGGCATATGGTGATCCTCAGTGTAAATACTGGCTAGGAAAGTGATTGAATGAACAAGGAACAAACATCTTATCCAGCCTAGTGGTTGGGAAGATTTTGATGCATCTGTGTATCTAACTCAGTGCTTTACTGCAGCAGGTACACTGTGTTTTTTTGTTGGAAAAAAAGAGTGTGTAGGTGAGCTAGGGAATAATGAATGAACAAATAAATTATCAAAAACGGTCTGGGATACTGAGATGGAAAACCAAGGTAAACACAAGTCATACTAGATACCAGAGTCCCTTTAGAGGAATTAACAACATCTGAAACCAGTGTGTAACCTTCTGGATGTCTAAAGAAATCTTCCAAAATTTCTTCTCTTACTCAGAATATAAGAATAAAAAATGTGCATGCCTCTTTTCTGTTAGTGATGCTAATGCTAAATTTAATAAACCAATATTTCATATTCTATACTATTTTTAAAGTAATGACTGATTTTTCCCAAAATCTTATTGTTTGTGTTATTTAACTGTGAAATTTAAAGAAATAGAAAGTTGGAATCTTTTTTATGCTTAAGCACATCAGTGAGTGATAGGCAATAAGATTTCATCCATGTCCACATCATGCCCTGCTGAGAGCCCTTTCAGGACATCCCATGGTTTGGTTCCTATTTCCTTGGTTCATAATAAGGTTGGCATTTTTCTTTTGGATCATTTATACCTTTCAGGGCCAGCCATGCTTCCTGGCCTCTTATGAAATCATCCTAGAATCAGAGGATAAAGTAGGGGGCCTTGGTCTTTTCTGATGTAGAACAGGATGTCCTGGCAACCACAGCTCACTTTTCATAAGAGGCTATTGCTTTGGAATGCATTCCACATAATTTATTTTGTAATATTTTAAAGCAATGTTTTTTCATATTATCATTGTGATCACCATTCTTACTTTAGAATATAAAATATTCCCCCAGAATATGATTTTTTCCTTTATCCAAAAACTTCCATTAGCAATTAAGTCCAACATGTAGAAGGGCAAAATTCACTCAACTGAGATGCATTCACCAAACTGAAAATACGTTTACTAAACAATCAAAAATGCCCTGTTACTGTATTTTGAGGCTCATTAAGGTAGAAGTGGAATTTTTAGAACCCTGGTTCTTGCATCTATTTCCCATGGACAATTACTTATATGAACAATTCCTCATGTGGAAACAGGTAATTTTGGGTTGGGTCCCTCCCCTCCCCTC
>NW_004955410.1:28220661-28259660 GCF_000276665.1 Chinchilla lanigera
ATTAGAGCAACCCTGTCCAATAGAACTTTCTAAGGCGGTGGACATGTTCTATGCTTGTCTGTCCTGTGTGCCATCCACTAGCTGTGTGTGGCTGTTGAGTACTTGAAATATGGCCAGTAGGAATGAGGAAGTGAATTTTAAATTTTGTTTAATTTCAAATTTAAGTATAAATAGTCACATGTAACTAGTGGCAATGGCACCAGACAAGCCAGATTTTAGATTCTTTCCTCTGTCACCCCTGACTCAAGGCATAGGAAGAGTTGGAATGGGGATCAACATCTCTCATGCTGCTGGGCAGCCTGGTGAGGGCTTGGGCTTCAAGGCCTTTTCCCTCTGCTCTCATGACCTCCATCACCTGCTTCGGACACCTGAGTGAGAGGAGAAGGAGCAGGATTTTTGTGGTGGATTGACAGCTAGTGGTCAACTTGTAACACCCAGCTGAACTGAGTCAGTGTGGTGCTGGATGTAGGAGGCCCACCTAAGGATTGCCAGCAGCGTAAGAGGCAGAACTGGAGAGGAAGTTTAGAAGCTGTTGGGAGCTGTGAGAAGCTCTTGGAAAGCTGTTAGGGTGCTGCTGATTCTCTTGGGCTACTTTGCTGGAGGACCTTGTCATGCTGGCTCTCCTGATGAACTTGGCTGTTCTCTTTGGAGGAGCTTGGGACCTCATTTTCACAGAGAATGGCTATGGTAAACTTTGGGGGAGCTCTGGCCCTGACTTAGAGCATCACTTTCTGTCTCCTGAGGGGAAGATGGTGTACTGCTCAGTCTTCTGGAGAAGCTTGTCACGTTGGCTTTCCTAATGGGAACTCGGCTTTCCTCATCATCAGAGGAGCTCGGGACTTCACTGTTGCTGAGGATGGCTGTGTTACTTTTCAGGGAAGCTCTGGTTATCACTTTGAGCATCACTTGTTGGTTCCAGTTCAGATCCCTCAGCCTGCTAGCACAGATCCTTCATCATGCTGGCGCAGACTTTCTAGTTTCCCCCACTGACCTTTGGGCCTTCCCAGAACAGATTCATGAAACAGGCCTGCATGAGACATTGTCATGGGCTCTAGGCCTCCAGCCTGACTCGTGAGAAGCATTGTTATGGGCTGCAGGTCTTCTTCAGACTTATGCAGGACATTGGT
Organism: Chinchilla lanigera; assembly: GCF_000276665.1. Classification (NCBI taxonomy): domain Eukaryota; kingdom Metazoa; phylum Chordata; class Mammalia; order Rodentia; family Chinchillidae; genus Chinchilla; species Chinchilla lanigera. The sequence goes on from NW_004955410.1 coordinate 28,221,789, forward strand.
GTGGGATCCAGGGCCTTACTGAATTCTTTGGTCTTTAGTGTGTGGATAGATTTCCTGCACTCTCTTTTTATATATGATTCTTTGGGTGACTATTATAAATAATCTTATAAAATATGTGTCCTGTATTATACTGTTCCCTTTGCAAAGCCCCAAACTACAACAATTTTGTTTAGGTATTTATGAGTTCAGTCTCTTCCAGCACCTTATTTAAAGGCCACGTGCCAGATATCAATAGCAAGCTGGGATCATAACAGTCCTGTCCATGCTATTTTATTGTTGTTTATAGCATCTTTAATTCTCTGTGAAGATGATGAGTCTGCAGAGAACCTTACTGTACAGAACAACAGTATTACTAAGCAGAGATCTACCTGTAAATTACCAGCATCCAAATGAGATGCTTTCTGCTTCATACCCACCCTGCCTTCCTTGCTTACAGACATAATTTTGCTGGGAGAGCCTTCCCCCTCCCCCTGGGTGTGTTGGTCCCAATTCTTTCTGCAGAATTGAGAATGATCATTCTCATATTGTACTTGTGCCATATCTGTCTGTCCTTTATTGGTGTGTTGATGCAAACCATCCATCTACCTCTTTCCTAAAGATTCCTGCTAATGCTGTCCACACAGGTGAGCAAGGGGCTTACGTGAAGAAATAAACCCACTAAATAAACATTCTATGAAGAGGCGTGGGTGGGAGGAAAGGCGCATGTGCGTGCTTTAGATCTGGTCATAAAATCTCCATTCCCATGTGCGAAGATAGCAATATGGAAATTACAATGAAAAAGAGGAATTCGGTTTAGGCCACTATTTAAAATTTGTGCTGCTTCCAGGCCCCTGAGCAGAGGGCCAGCTGCGTCCACAGGGGCTCGGCAGCTCGTTTCATTTTCCTTATGCTCAAAATAGCGATGGAACCGCCCTTCTGCAGTCACCGTTGTGCCACGCGCTGTCCTGGCCTCCCCTGGCCGCCAGCGGACCCATTGTAGCCGCAGCCTCCAGCAAGGACGCAGGGAGGCACGCAGAACTCGGTGTTTTGAGGGGAAAAGGGTGTGGTGGCGGTAATTACCAGCACATGATTATTTTATTTTGCCTGAATTATTTACAGTGGGAGGAAGCAGTTTGGAGGGAAGGCAATATTAAGGAGTGAGTTCAATCTCGCATTGATTCCACCCCAAGCAAGAAGAGCAAACCTATTAGGAAGAAAAATCACTTCCTTTTCTTCCTTTCTTTCCTCTCTCGCCCCTGTCTTGGAAATAAATAAATAATGCAAAGAAAAGCCTTCAGAGTCTGTAGGGAAGGGCAGTGGCCAGCATTCATGGTCTTCGGGGAGGATCAGGCTTCCAGGATGACAGTGAGTGCTGGGCTGGAACTTTCAACTGCTCAAGTCTCTCCCCGCAGCCTCGTGTCGTGTGTTGGTGCACAACGAACACCACGTATGGATTTCAGTGCCGTTTAGAGGGTGTTCCGTTACAGAACCTGTAATCAGGAGAGTTGGGTCTTAATCCCAGAGGTGCCATTTCCTTACTGCTTTCTACATTTAAGATTTATAGCGCTCCGCTTCTAGAAGAACTTGTGGATGGTTTACAAAGGGAAGTGTAGTGACCGAGGGAACCCTGAGGTAAAACAAGAGAGAAATAGCCCGAGGGCACCAGAGTGACTGCAACAGGTGGCAATAGGATTGCCAACTTCTGTGTCAAGCAGGGATTGAAGCCCTTCTCCTGCATACAAGGTGGTAGATAGGGTAATGTTTGCGAGAAGAGGTGTGCACATCATTGGATGTGATAGTGCACACTTGTGTTTAGAGAACAAAGAAAAGTGCCAATAGAGGCAGAGTACCTCATGAACTAATGCTACTGCACATCCCTAGTAAGAAATCCCCACAGAATGGTGCCCTGGCACCCTAGAAATGAGAAACGAGGGCGAATAGCACCCTGGAGAGAAATGGGACTGGGACTCTGAGCAAGGCAGCGATCTTATTAGCTTTTTTGTCTTTACTGAAGAACTTTTGAATAAAGTCTTAAAGTGCAAATTCATAATGTACATGAGTTGTAAAACTTTGCAATAAAATGTTAATAAATTTACTCATCCAAATTAAGAAATATATAATAACTACCCCAGAGACTCTAATAACACTCTTCTTACTCCCAAAGGTAAACACCATCATGATTTTGTGTATATCATTGTATTCCTTTTTAAAAACAAGATTTGCGTGCATTTGAGCCATTATGTAAGTGCAATTACATTCGTATATTCTGCTATGGCTTGTTTTTTTCTATCCAATATTGTGTTTGTAAGATTTGTTCAGGTTGAAATCTATAACCTACTTTATTAATTTCCACTACTATTTGTTAGTCTGCTGTCTGAATACTTTAAAACTCACCCATTTTCTTGTTGATGACCATGTGGATATCTCCATTTTTGTTCATTTGCTGGTTGTTATTACTGCAAACCACATTGCTGTGAATGTTCTCATTAAATGTCTCTTCTGGATAGGTTGAAAGCTATCTCCATTGTATTTGCCTGAAAGTAGTATTGCTAGAAAATAGGGAAGGTGTACCTCCAACTCTATGGATCTTGCCAAGATCTTACTCCAAGTCCCACTGCTAACAGTAATGGTCAAAAAGAACTCAGGAATCTGAATCAGTGATGAACTGATTCAGCCACTCCCAAATATTTGAGTTAAGAGGAAAGAGAGACTGCATGGCTGATAGGAGTCCACAGATCATGATGATGACAATGATAATAATATTGTCATAGGTATGTAGACATTCTAGTTTTGGTTATGCAATATCAGAAGAAATGAGGAACCATATATAAAGTCACTCTTTAGGATAGATAAAACTGTATTATTTGGTCTAAATTATACAAATTTAGTAAAAAATTTTGTCTGTTTTTGGGATATAGTCCAGTGATAGGAAAAGAGCACATTTGTTATCTGATAAAACAAAGATTAACGGAGAATATGCTTTGCACTATAGGTAAGAACTCTGGCTGCTGTAATGTCATGCTACATTCAGGGTTTTCAGACAGCCCTGTGAAATTCTAGGGGTTCTAGGGAGTTCTTGTAAAGACTGCCCTGGGGTGGAACTCCCTTTCCTCCTTCCTCATCCAGCTTCCACAATTGCAGAACTATTTTCAGTCCTGGGTTTCCCTGTAAGATTTTTTTTTGTTGTTTCTTTCCAGTACCAGGAATCCAACTCATGACCGTGCGCTTGCCAGGCAGGCGCTGTGCCGCTGAGCTAAATCCCCAGCCCCTTCTCTGTAAGATTTTGTTTAAAAGGTGAAAATGAGTTCGAAAATCAGCAATGAGCCCCTCACTTTTATTGGAATTCCTGCTTTTCCGCATCTCTGGGGTTTTCTATGGTCTTCCTTCAGCTTCTCTGCAGAACTCCTATTCATTCTTCAACATTTGTGGTGATTTCAAAAGATACTGACTTAGTTACTTTTCTCTTGCTGAGACAAAATACCCTGATATCCAAAGTTAAATGGGGGAAATATTAAATGTTTGTGTTAAATGTTTACTCAGCTCAGTTTGTAGAGGTTTCAGGCCATACTTAGCTGGCTCCAAGACAGGGTGGCATGGCAGACAGGCATTACAGAGGAGAACAGTTCATGGTGCCCACAAGGTACCAAAGCAACAAGGAGGGAGACAAGACTCTTTCTGTCCCTTATACTATATGCAGGCTATCCACCGTAGGGTAGCCTCACATCCTTAATCCTAACCAGAACTAGGCCAAACCAATCATTAGGCTGATTTACTAATCATACACCCCTAATCCAAGTATCACACACTCTAGATTCAGCTACATCTGAAAAGTCTGCCACCCTTGACTGCATGAGGCTTTGTAGGGGACATTTAGACACAAGCCACAACAGATGTCCCCAGGTTCTTTGATATTTCTCCCTTCAAAAGCTGGGGCTTAATTTCCATCTTTTTAAGTATAGGTTATATCTAGTAACTTTTAATTCTGAAATATACAGAAAATATTAGGACATAAAAGGCATTTTCTTCTCTAATTCTTTCTCCCTTTTCCTTCCAAAATTTTCAGTTTATTCTGGGGAAAGCCAGCTGAACTGAGTGTGCTCAAGCAGCCCAGTGGAGGAGGCCACAGAATAATGGAGGCATCTTTCCAAGAGCCATGTGAAACCTCATGAAAATTTTAAGCTGGCCCTTAACCTCTTGGCCCATGGAAATTGTTGGGAAAAAAGTACATTGTTTTAAGTAGCTATGTTTTGGGGTAACTTGTTATGCTGCAATGTATAACTAATACAATAAACTTCAACAACTCTTTTTTTATAATGCTTTCCTGAAATGCCTGAGTGAGTGCTAACAATATTTTCTTTCATTGCCTTTGGTAGGCTCCTTCTGTGGAGAATTCATTCCATTGCATTATCTATTTATGTATCTGTCTCTTCCATTAGACTATGAGATATCTGTATTCTCAGATGCCTGGTGCAGTTCTTGGCATCTTACATATTGAATAAAGGATGATAAAAATAGCCACTGCACAAGTCTGGAAAGATCACTCAGAGAAGAATAATTAAGACAAAGGATAAAAAATTCATCCCTATCTCTGCCATAGTAATCCTCAGTTTTGGCAAGAGATGACACATAACAGAAACTCCTCAAATGGAGTCAGTACTGTATTTTTTCCATCATATGAAAGCATAGAAAGTAGTCATTTGCACTCTTGTCTTAGCAATGATAGGCACTCCAGCTTCAAAGGTGAGCCTAGCATCACAGGGTCTGTGCCAGGCCACAAGGGTGCTTTACAAAGGCGTACAGGTGAACAAGTTGGAAATCTATCACTATTCCAAACAAGCCTGGGATTTATGGCTTTGATCAAGTGTAAACAGAAGATATATAATTTACCAAGCTGTAGAGGGTATTCAGCATTTCAGAAGTCAGAGCTTCACAGTCAATTCAGAATGGTGGAGGTGGCATCTGGTTAATTCCATGTGGGCCCATGTGGCATGACAGCCCTTGGGGCATGCCAGGCGTCCCAGGTCCTGAACAATGTGTTACAATTGAGTTTTAATGATGGTGATGATTTGTGCCTTTATTTTGATGATCATGGAAATACTAGTGGAGGAATATGCTGGATCATGTGGATGTCAGGCTAATACCTTAGAATTGCCATGTGATTTCAGGTCCAGATTTTATGACTTAAGGTGGCGCACGTGTCCCCTCAAGTGGCAGCACCTAACTTCTAATGCACTGATTCTCAGACAGGGCCTGTGGACTTGTCATTTCAGGAGCCATGCGTTTTCACATTTGGGGAACAGTGATAGAGACAATAGATCCTTCCTCTGAAGAGGGATTATTGATTTTTCATCTGGGTAGTCAAGGGAAGGCTTTATGAGGGAGCTCGCATCTGAGCTGGCCCTCAAGGACAGACCCTGCATGCTTTCCCTTAACAAATGCCATCCAGTGTCCATCTATGCTATCTGCTTGAGAAAATACCCCACTTCTAGAGCCCATTCATACCCTCCTGCTTAGCCTTTGAAAGCCTCCACATGTTCATCATAATTCATGATTGCTTGGCCCAGAGAGAGGGTAGAGTGGCAGTACTGTGTGGAGGTGGCCTCGGGAGGGGGAAGGCCAGGAACTTGGATAGGCAACAGGCAGCAGCTCAGTTTAGCTTCCCTGCAGGGCAAATGCAGAGTGCAGGCACATAAGATGCAAAGCTGGCAAAGGCCCATGGAGGAGAGCAAGGTGCTTTGTTTTTCTTTCTTTGTTTCTTTCTTTTTTTTTTTTGGTACCAGGAATTGAACTCAGGACCTTGCGCTTGCTAGTGCATTTTCTTCTGTAATTAAGGAGGAGGAATTCGTGGGTTTTTTTGTTCTTTTGATTTTTTTTTTTGGTAGAGGTGGTCATTTTATATCAATAGAGATGACTGAAAATACTGCAAGTAACACAATGTCATGATTTTATTGTTGCACAACCATCTTAGCATCATTCTGTTGAAGAATTCTTACTTATCTGTAAAACTTTGGGGTATGCAGGGAATTTTTAATTCATGTATGCTATCTGTTTCTTGTAGAAGACACGTGTTTTTACTATGTGTCTTGCCCTTGTGAAGGGTGGACGTGGGCAAACTGCATGACTTTGCTCATAACTCCTTACCTGCTCTTACCCCCAGCCCAACTAATGAAACACAAGTGAGCACCTGACCTTGAAAGCACCAATTTATTGTGTTGGCAGAGCTGATCAGACTATCGTAGGAATTTGGAACTGGGACATTGAGAAACTGAGTAAGAAGAGGATAGTGCTGCACCTGAAAGGTCTTGCTAAGTTAAGCCATATTGCTAGCCAGGGAAACTGGTTGGAAGAGAGAGGTAAAGAGAGTAAGAACAGCATGGCAGAGATGAAATATCTGTAGATAGAATAAGCCCGCCTTCTGATATTCCAATTCCAGTTCTACTTTGTACTTGGCTTGAATATACTTTGCTTCCTGTTTATGTTTCCAGTCTTCTGTAGGATTGCCTTTTCTATCTTTTCAACAAAATTCTCTACACTGAAGCTCATTTGAGTGGACTACTCTTTCTTGAATCCACACATAACCCTTCTAAAATATTGCTGAATTTTCAAATGAAGCCACTGGTTTGTAAGAGACGACTGAGGTAAAGGGAGTCACATCAGCCGGTCACATTAGATACTCAAGCAGCTTCCACCCATGAAGCAAAAGGGAGACACTGGTGGCTTTAGCTTATAAGTGGGACTCAGACAAGCAAGTTGGGAAAGTGTAACTTGAGCCTGCTTAGAGAGATTCTCTCTCTCCATGTGACTGAGGATGGACCACACACCTCAGCAGCCACTGACCACAACTGAGAACATTCTCACAAGAATCTGAGATGAGTGACCATGTATACGTGTGTGTATGTATACATACATACATATAAAATATCTGTGCAAAACATTTATATATGTACTCTTACTTTTCCATATGTTGCAGAAATGATATATGATATGCAATTTATAATATATTATATATACACACTCTTAATTTCCCATTGTTCTTTATTTGTAACAAAATCTTGAAGTTGAAGAAAAGTCGTTGCTATTCTTTGAGGTGCCTGATGAAAGCCAAAGGTCTCTTTATACCAAGTACAAGAGTTAATCAGGAGTGTGTAATACAAATATTCCCACCATAATAAATTTCAGGAAGCACTATCTGCAGACACTGTCAGTAACTGAATTCCTAGGCTATGCAACTTGTAATTGAAAATCTTTACATTTTAGTTTCACCTGCCATTTTTCTAATTCTACCCAATGAATATCTATTAAAATCATACATTTTCTCTACCAAAAGTTATGCTTTAGTGGAAATATATATCTCTGAGCATTGTTAACTCCAACATGTTGGTGATTTGGAAGTTTTTAGAATAATTTGGAGTGTTTCAAGGTGTTGTAACTCATAGGATTTATATTCTGATAAATAATAAGCTTCACTAACATGAGATAGCAATGAGAATTGTTATTTTAAAGTTACTTTTCTTCAAGATGCATACAATTATCCTCAGGCAAATATGCAGCTGGAAAAGTCAAGGGACGAAATGAACAGGGGTGGATATCCAGGGGATTTTTCTTTGCTGTTTTTCCTTGAAGAAGGTTTGCTCTTTTATTGCTTATCTACCCATCTGTGGGAACTCTGTCCCTCAAGTACTGAGGCTAATGGCAACATAGTGAATTTTGCTTATACTCTCTCTCATTAGATTTCTTTGAGCATGGAAATTTTACATGGAACAACCAAACTGCACCCACAAAATGGTATTGATATTATGGGATTGCATCAATAGCATTGGCTGTTTCATTTCCATCCACTTATCAGACATATTTACTTCTCAGATATTTCCTTAACCGGAATTGACTGTACTATAATTGCCTATTTCTTTGGTCCATTGGCTGTTAACCTTGAAGTGACTGGGGTAGAGCTGGCGAGGCCTTCCCTGTCAGGCCTGACCTCTCACTATGCTGGAGAGAGTGCTGCCATGACAACGGCGACAGATGTCAGCTAAGCAATGTGCACCCTAGAAACACTCCTGTATTGAGAAAATCGATCTTGTAATGGTGCCACGGAGCACATTCGCTGAACTGCCAAGTGTTCTAGGCTTAATCATTTATTTCATCTAGCAGAGAGAAGAAAACATAAAAGAAATGAAATGAATTTGACCTCTGTCTTTTGAGTGACTTTAGTGCTACACTGAATTCTAGCAAGTGCCTCTTATGAATTTTAAAAAATTACATTAGGAATAACATTTTGAAGTGAAATGACTCTTGTAATGCCAACTCTCCAGAAACATGTTATTTCAAATGTCAGATACGTAATAGTCATTTGCTATTTTCTGTATAAGTCCAGGGGTTAGCTCTGTCTTGAGTATGTTTCAGGCAAATTATTAGACAGGAGCCAGGAATGAAGCGGGCTGACTATCCTGCTTTGGATTTCTGCTTTTTGTTTTAGCACAAGGCAGCTGCTTTTGTGCTGAGCACCACAGGGTTTTGTGACTAGCATAAGCAGTGTTGCATATTGACAGCCACGAATCCCTCTCAATTTTGCAGTCTTCCAACAGAAAGCATGTTCTTGTCTGTCTCCAGAGTGAAGTTTGTCCCCCTGACAGTTTATCCTGGGATAGCCTTCCCTTGCCTTGATAGGCTTGTCATTCACGTTGTGACACCATTCATTCATCTGAGTCTGGCCTGCTGGATATGCAAATAATTGGAGAACTGAAAGCCATAATCCCTCAGCTGTGATGACCAGTATGTCAATGTCACCGTGCTTGGAATGAGCTATCTGTCAGGAGCCAGGGAGAGGCGGGCACCCCTAAGCCCAGGGACACAGCATACATTTATGACCTTTTTTTGGGGCCAGGGCCAGAGCTAGATTTTTAAAAAAGCAAACACCCAAACCAAGACAAGCACCCAAACCTTAAAGATTGCAGATAAATCTCTCTGATAACCTTGCCCATATAAATAAATATCATTGAGAGTGATTATAGTGAAAAGGATCTCTGAAGATTTTCAATGTGATATGTCTGTCTCTTGTGCTGTGGGATATTTTATTGCATTTTTGCCCTCAAGTGGAGCTGACGGGAGCCAAGCTTGTAATTTAAATCAATAAGAACCCTTTACCATGGCCATAAAATACTTGGCTAAACCTTTGAAGTGGCCACAGTTGAATGCACAGTGAACACAGTATGAATGTTCCTTAAGATGTATTGTAGGAGACCACTACTAAAACAGCATTCAAAGGAACCGGCCCTAAGCATCGTTCGTGACTGATGGGTTAGGGTCCCAACTGCTTTTGATCATTTACATGCCCTGATCTCACTGCCATGTGAAGTTACTCCAAACAAGCCTACTTAATTGGCACATCGCCAGCCACAGCCTTTTGTTTCCTCCTCCATCCTTTCCACTTTCTCTTTGGTGGGGTTTCTGAGATTTGAGTCTCCTTCGAAACTTATAACCCACATCAGATACACTGTGTGTTGATTGCTCCTGTCCATTTCCACCACAGCAGGAAAACAGAACAAAGACTGGTTGTTCAGATGACCCTGGGAGCCAGCACGGGCAACTCAGCAAGCTGGCTGGGAGATGTTCTTTGTGTAAAACCCTTCTGGGAGCACAGCTTACCTGTAAGTTTCTTTAGCAGTGGCTTATTTTTGGAGTCATGTTCTCTGGTAAACTATCAGACTTGAGAATATTGTTTTTATCTCTACTCTGTGCTTTTCTATCTCATGGTTGCTTGATTTCTGCCTTCCTGTGGCTTCTTCTTTCTCTTTCTTGTGATGATGGGTGGATAGGTGGATGGATGGATGGATGGATGGATGGATACACCCTTACTCTTACCCTTAGTCTGTGTCTCCATTTGTCATTCCCCTATTGTCTTTCTGTCTCTTTCTTTCAGGTTGCAAAATGTTCTTCAGTTCTGCATTAACAATAAATGGTAATCATCTGATGCTGTCAGTGATCCAAGCATGCAAGATTAGCCCTTTGGTCACACTTGCTCACAGTTGATAGTGTTGCACTTTAAACCAAAGACACAGTGTTAGCCGGGCGTGGTGGCGTATGCCTGTAACCCCAGCTCTTGGGAGGCTGAGGCAGGAGAATCGTTGTGAGTTTGAGGCCAGCCTGGGCTACAAAGTGAGCTCAAGTTCAGCCTGAACTGCATAGCGAGACCCTGTCTCAAAAAGACAAAACAAACAAACAAACAAAAAACAAAGACACAGTGTTAAACCTGAGGCAGCAGTCATTCCTTTCCAGGAGCATGAACCAAGTACGCTACTGTCTCACAGAAGTCCCTTATTCCTGGTGAGAAGCAGAGAAGGACCAGAGTCACAGGCTACTTTCTATTTTATTTGATAGAACACAACCATCCCTACAGTTCTCATGTCTTAGAATGGCATCTTCCTGCACCCTGGAGCAAACGAGATAGACACATTCCAACATAGCCTCTCTTTGCTGTGAAGGCATTTTCTGAAGTGTCCATCTGGGTCTCAACTCTAACTTCTCCCAGGGGCCACATGTTATGCGTGTTTGCTGCAGGTCTGACTGCACATGTAACTGTGTGTCTTCTGTGAACCTGACATGATTTGGTGGCTCTTGATATTTCAGTTGATATTTACAAGACTTTGTTGGCCCTTGTATGAGATCAGAGTAGACAGGGCCTTAAAAATGCATTCCTTTGTGTTTATAGTTAATATGTATAAATGGAATTTTAAAATGTGTATGGGTAAACTATTATATCTATAATCAGTATTTAAGGACATATCAATAAGATTCACTGTTAAGAACTTATTTGGGGCCTGATTTAAACAAATGAACTGTAAAAGGATGTATAGATAGAGGCTAGCTAGCTAGCTAATCTAGGACAATGGCTATAGACCAGTTATTAGATAAATTTTTTTAAAAGTGGTAGAAGGAAAGAAAGAAAATAGAATAGCTACAACTACACTACCAAATGAAAACAACTGTCTGCGTGACAAGTAGAATAAAACGTCGTTATACTGTTCTTTCTATTTTTTGGTGTTTTAAAATATTTTATGTCACAAAATTAGAAGTTAATGTGACAGCTCAGGGTTACTTGGTAACCACATTTGTGCCATCTGTTCAAGGAAATTTTATTTCTTAGGCTTTACCTATGTGTCCATTGACCCATACTTTATCTCACAGACACTCACCACCCCCGCAGGTACTACAGGGATGGTTTTGCTAGAGTGGTATCTGTACCCAGTTTTCAACTTTGTGGCCTGTTCCTCACAAGTCTAACATGGAGTGCCTGCCTGGTCTTCCAATTAAGACTACAAACTCCAGGAAAGTAGGGCTCTGTCTTACCTCCCAGTTTCCTACCTAGCATCTGTTTTGCTTTGTTTTTTGTTTTTTTTTTCCGGTATCGGGAATCGAACTCACAACCTTGCGCTTGCCAGGCAGGTGCTGTGCCACTGAGCTAAATCCCCAGCCCCCCTACCTAGCATCTGGCAGTGAGAGACCCAGAGTTAGGAATGAGTTGAGCTAGGCTGAGCTAACACATGAACTTTGAAATCTCTGACCGAATGCCAGAACATTTCATTTCTTGTTCATGTCAAGTCACATGAATGTTGGACCTCCCCTTCCCACCCCTCAGCTGTGCTCTCAGGAGCAGATGGCCAGGACAGAGGTGGATGCAGAAGTTTGCTTTGACTATGTCTGCCTAGAAATGACCCACGGAACTTTTCTCACAGTCTATGGGCAGGCACTAGTTACGTGGGACCCTAGTATCAAGACAGCCTGGGAAGTGGAAGGGAAACAGTATTTGCCGGATGTGCTTCTTGCCTCATGTGCATACGGTTTCAGGAATTTTAACACAGAGGACGCCTGGAAAGGATGCCTTTGGTCATTTGCAGAGAATAAGACAATGACAACCGGACTATTTCCTATTTGTTTTTGCCACACCACTGGATTATTTCCATCACAGCTAGAGCTCTCTCTCCAGTTAATGGTAAGACCTCAGCAGGCCAATTGCCTACTATTCAAATGGTTTGGTGTAGCAAAAGTGCAGGGGATCGTCGCCTGTCTGTGTCCAGGGCTGGTTGTGGGTGCTGCAAGCCTGCAGGTGCTCTCGTTTCCAGAATGGAGTGGAACACTGTGATTTGGGACCGCAGCATGAACACAGTTATAACAAGTGTGACGACAAGCACCGCTGCACAGAGGGCACAACTGTGCGTTGTGGTGGGAAGTTTCTTCCTCGTGTGTGGCTTAAATGTTCTAAGAAAAGGACAGAGGGCAGTGTGGGCTCTGAAGCCAGGTGCACATTTTTTGTGTGTGTGATATGCTACTGCAATCATGCAAAGTTAGTGAGGGAGCAGGTACTCATCAATATTCACCTGTAGGTAAATGCTCTCCACTAGCAGCGGTTATAGACCTCCCCACCTGCCCCTTCTGTCTCCCTTCCACTTCTTTCCTCCAGCTTTTTTTGTTCCTGGATCACTCTAGAAGCCGCACTGGAAAAATACCATTTTGCATCCAGAGTCAAAAACATGTCAGTTAAAACTGATATTTGATGAGAAAAATAATTCCCAAATGCCTCTGGTTACAATCTTGCCCAGTCATTGCTGTGGAGTTAAATTCCATTCCTTCATTTTTCTCTCACAGGTGCCCAGTGAATGTCAGCTGTGAATAAACCCTGGGAGCCAAGGGAGATGCCAGAGAGGAAGAGGCTGGTGACCCTGGCAGGAACCGCTGTGTGGACACCACAAATGCAGACAGAAGAGAATCTCAGTCTAGTTCAAGCACAGAGAATTCAAAGTTGGAAATTCTCCTTGGATGACAACGGACAAAAAGGGTCTTGTGGCCAACTTGGGCCAAAATGAGGCAGAGCTGGCCAGTCTAGGGCAGGAGAAGCCAGAAGCTGGCAGGAGCTAAGGGTGTTACTGAGGGTGTTCTGGGCCAGGGAAACCCTGTGTCCCAGGGTCTGTCTTCATCACATTTTTCCTCTCTGTGCCTTGTTTCATTTCCATTCTTACTGCCCCCACTGGTGTGTGTGTGTGTGTGTGTGTGTGTGTGTGTGTGTGTGCACGCACACACTGGTTCCCTCCCTGTGTCAGATTTCATGTGGCTTTGTTTTGCATGGCCCTGGCTTGACATATGGTGTGCCCTTTCTACTTTTGCACATTCCCATGGAATTCTTTATTTCAAACTCCCAAGAGAGACATTCTGATCAGTTCAGTTCTGTTTCTATTCTTGTCCCCTACCTTGGCTCAGGTTCATGGCATGGCTCAGCCTACTTGCTCGTAACTGGGCTTCCCATTCCTGGATATGGGGCTGGGATGGAGGTGGGTTATATTCTATTGTGTAACCCACGGCTACCTTGGTGACAAGAGCTGAGGGTGGGAGATGTCTCCTTAGGAGATGAGGTGGCCCTGTAGCCTTCCTGGGACCAAGGGATGAAGAGACTTCCCTGTGCAGAGGCGCATGAGGGATGACAATGTTTAGTCTCCTGAACACAAGAGGCAGCCACTGGAGGATGTTAACTGGAGACTGATCTGACCCTGCTTGTGTCTTTAAAAGCCCTTATAGTAATGTCCTGGAGAATGAATGGGAGGGGCTCACAAAAGCAAGCAGAAAGACCAACAAACCATATGATAAGAGTCAGTGGTGAGGGGTAGAGATGGGCAGCCTTGGGTGTGTGGGTTTTACTCTGTGGGCTCAGCGGTGAATGGTTGCCACCTTCTTATCTTCTCTTCTGAAAGTCTGGGCACCATCATGCTGGTCACCTTTCAGATTCTCAAACTTGCCAAGCTCACTTCCTTCTCAGGGCCTTTGCACCTACTGTACCCTTTGCAGGAACATTGCTTTGCTCCAGTTAACACCTACTTATGCTTCAGCCTGAACTCCAAAATCACTCCCTCAAAAAGCCTTCCCAGATATGTTTTCCCCCTCCAATTAGATGAGACTTCCAATTGCAGTTAGTTGTTTAATGTCTGTTTCTTTCACTACAATGAAAGTCTCTTAATCCAGGAATTATATTAGTCTTAATTTCATTAAAAACCCATTTTAAAACCCCAGCATGCTGCCTTATGTTTAGCATGTCCTTCATGAATAGATTGCAATTGAAGTGTAGTAGTCATCTCCCATTGTATTGTTAATTCCTCCTTATATTTTGTAGTCTTATTTTACAGATGAGTAAACTGAGTTTTCAAGGACAAACCAGGGGAGTGGCAGATCCAGGATTTACAGCTAAGTCTGTTTAGCATTAGGGCCCCTCCTCACTCTATATCACAGCAGGAATAAGGTAAGGTCATTTTATTCAAACAGAATTTGAGTTTGTAAGGCCACAGCCAGTACACTATGAATTCTTTTTATTTCATTTATTCCAATCCACTAAGCTCAGTTTAATTCATGTAGCATTTATGGGGTGCCATGAACTTACTTTGTTAAGTAGGAGGGCAAGCCAGGGACAAGCTGTGCTTCGGGGAAATGCCCGTGGTATGCTGGAGGTAGTGGTAGGTCCTGTGAAGAGAAGCCAGGATCTTCCTTGAGAGCAGCCTGGCCAGTAGCCCAGGTCCTTTCAGGAGTGGTCCTTGGGACTGGCAAGGGCCTATTGTCCCTGACTCTTCCTGAGAGGGGTAACACATGTGGGCTGCTGTTCAACAGAAGTTGGCTTTGGGGTCACCATTCACCGCTGTGTAGCTGAGTAACACTAGGCAAACCACTTGTGCACCAAGTCATCTGTAAAGGAAGGCAGTGATGTGCAGGGTTCTGATGAAGAATATATGGGAAAATGTGTATCAAGCACTAGGCTCATTGTCTGGAGTGTGCTATTGTTATGGTTTGTGTCTAGATGTCTCCCAAATCTTCATGCAGTCATGGGGTAGCTTCTAGAGTTTGCAAATGATTCATGGTCCAATGCTGGGATTATGGATGTGAGCGCTACATCCCGCCCTGCCGCAGGTATAGGGAGGGAAAGAGGCTTGCTGTCTGCAACTACCCCTCCTTTTTTGCTCTTGCTGTTTTTGCTGTCTTCCATTGCCATGAACTGTTGCCCTCTGCCACACCACCCTGCATTACAGTGAGCTGATTATGGACTGAAACCTCTACAAACTGTGAGCTAAATAAACCTTCCCTCCTTCATTCTGGGCATCAGGTATTTTTTCCTAGCAACAAGAGAAAAGTAACTAAGACAGCTCTTAACTAGTATTTGTGTCTTTCCTTCCCAATGAACCCCTGGGAAATTATCCTGCTTTCTCCATACAAACAGACCTGGAGGGGATGCCAGAGAAGCAGGCCACAAAAAGTTGATGACCAAGAGTATCAGTACAGTGGAAAAGAAGACACTTCTACATTAAGTTGTTTCCTTTGTTGAGGTGAAATTTATAGAACATAGATTAACCATTTTAAAGTGTACAAATCAATGGCATATTGTACATTTGTGATGTTGGTAACTGTCACTTGTATCTAGTTCCAAATCATTTTCATCATCCCCACAGGAGGCCCCGAGCCCAGTTACTCCCATTTCCTCCACCCGCATCCCCTGGAAACCATCAATTTGCCTTTCATTTCAATAGATTTTCCCGTTTTGATTATTTCATGTAGAAGCAATCATATGACATGTAGCCTTTTGTGTTCCACTTCTTTTACTTAGTGTAATGTTTCTTGAGTTCTTCCATGTTGTATCAGGTACCAGAGTTTCATTCTTTTATGACTGGGTAACATTCCATCTAGATATGTACCACATTGTTTATCCATCCTTTCACAGATATTTGAATTGTTCCCAACTTTTGGCTATTGTGAGAAAATGCTGCTGCTATAAATAGTTATGTAGAAGTATTTATTTAAGTATCTTCAGTTCTTTTGGGTACATGCATAGGAATGGTATGTCTGGACAATGTGGTAATTTTGTGTAACATTTTGAGAAACTTCATGTTTCCAAATTAGCTGCACCATTTTATATTCCCATCAGCCTAGCGCAAGAGTTCTAGTTGCTCCATCTCCTCTTCAACACCTATTTGTTTTTTTTACATTACAGCCATCCTTGTGGATGTGAAGTGATATCTCAATGTGGTTTCAATTTGCATTTCCCACTATCTTTATGTTTTAAATTCAGAGAAATTGTTTGGTGTTTCTGATTTCTTTGGATCTTCTGACCATCCCTGATGGCTAACAGTTTGCTAAAGACTTCCATGGGGATGGAAATCCTCTTCTATAACTTTGATAGGGTTTAACTTAGTACACAGTCAGTAGAAGGCCATGGGGCAACACTACCCACTGAAAATACAAATGCACATACTCTTGGATCTAGCAGTTCCATGGCTAGGAATCAGTCTTATGGATATGCTCACATGTGGACACAATAATGCATCTAGAAGACTATTTATTGCAACGTTATTTTTTTTTTTTTTTTTTTTTTTTTGGTTTTTCTCCGTTACCGGGAACCGAACTCACGACCTTGGGCTTGCCAGGCAGGCGCTTTGCCACTGAGCTAAATCCCCAGCCCCTATTGCAACGTTATTTTATACTAACTGCAGGTGGGAAACAAATTAAATGTTCCTCAACAGAAAACTAGTTAAACAAATTTTGGCAAAGACATACAAAGGGATATTGTACAGCTATAAAAAGAGATGGAGGCACCTCTGTGTGTGCAGATGTGGAAGGAATTTCAAGACATTTTAAAGTGAAGAAACACATCAATATGTAGAATAGTACATAAATAGTAATGCTTTATTTGAAAATAGAAGAAAAGAGTGTGTGTGTGTGTGTGTGTGTGTGTGTGTGTGTGTGTGTGTGAAAACACATGCATATGTTTTCCTGAATATTCATGAAATACTTTTGAGGAGAAATTGGTGGCAGGGGGCCAAAGGTGGGAGAGACAGTTCTTCTTTTGTTCCTTTGGAATTTCAAACTCTAAATATATTTTCTGCTCAAGAAATAAATAAACCAAGACAATTCATAAATACCTGAAGATCTCAGAAATTTGTGCTCTGATAGTTTCTAAATTTATAATGCTTTCAATAGGACTCAGACTCTAACATGAAATTTACTTTGCCAATCAATGCCAGGGACTGAGCTGCAGATGAAATCGTTCAAGCTGTTGTCCTTTCTGCTCCTCCCTGTGGCCTTAGCTTGCTGACTTGACCACAATTTGAACCTGAGCTGGGCTGCTAGTCCCTAGTAACCTTTCACAGCACTCCTGGGAATCCGACCTCAGCCTTCCCCTCCAAGTGGTGCTCGGATTAGAATATGAAAAGCTAGGGTGTGGCCATGGGCACTGGATGGAGATTGTACCCAAAGTAAATCCTTGAACTTGAGGCTGAGTACTGAGTGCCGTTCTCCTACTATGCAATCAAAGAGCTCTGAGCAGATCAGACCCCCCAGGGACAAGTCTTAGCTCTGCCACTTTCTTGCTTAGTAAATTTGGGCAAATCATCTCACACCTCTGATCTACTGCTTTCTTCAAGAGAAGGAGGCAGTGAGGAGGAAGGAGAGGGGAAGGGGACTTGAAAGAATTAAAATGTGTTATATACATTTTAATCAACTTTCCATAGGGATGTCATTATTATGTACTGCAAACATGAACAAATAGAAAAGTTAAAATGACTGAAGCCAAAAGACGTTAAGTGAGCTTTCCTAAAGTAAGCTCTGTAAAATGCTTTTACCACGTGAAGGGTTATATTGAAAGTTACTGTGAAAAGTCCAGATCAGTTACACATCCCTTAGGTGCTGGGATGTTTGAAGCTGGGACGATGAGAGGGAGAGTAATGAATTGTGCACCCTGTGAGAATTTTGAGGGATCGTGGGCTGATGACAGTGAACTGCAGCTGTGTGCTCAGTGTAGAGCAGAATTCCCTGTGTAAGGGGAACAGAGAGGAGGAGGGCATTACCTGCGCTTTGAACTTTGGCCAGGTTCCCAAGACAAGATGGCAGAACTGAATCTTGAAAGGGAAGCATGAGGTTGCCAGGCACACAGGAAACATTCCAGGTGGAGGGAAAAGTCTGGAAAAGCAAAGCGGGAGACAGAACAGAGCCTCTGCGGGCAATGCCAAGCAACTGTCTGCTGCAGGGTTGGGAGTGTGTGGATGGGGGCAGAGGTTGCACACAGACGAGCAGACAATCAGCAAACAGACAATCACATTTTGGATGCCTTTTAATGGTTGGTAGCAGTTAGATGATGCAAAAAGAAATAAAGCAAAAACCAGGTAAATACGGAGCAGCAAGGAATTATTTTATAGGTTACCTGAAACTGTGAAAGACCCTGAACTTCCAGCTCTTTGACTCCGGATTCCCTGTGACCTGCACTGGCCACTGGTTTTGAGCATTTCCTTGTGAGGCGCTCCAATCAGCCCTCCCGGACTTTGCACCAAGCCCCACCTGGCTCCAGCTCCCAGTTGTGGAGTCACCCTAGGCTTTGGTTCCTTGCAGCTGAGATCCTGGACAACCATGCTCACTGTGCCCTGACGATTGACCCACAGCCTTGACGAACAACCCAAGATGAAGTCATCAGTGCAGAACACAGAAGGACTCTCAAGGCGATGAGAGGTACCTTAGAGAAGAGAGTCCTCTGCTCAGGGTGAGTCCCAAGGTCAAACGGGAGGTCCCTGCCTCATTCTGCTGCCAGCAGCCTTCCCCAGACCCAGACTTGGACCTGCTGCTCTGCTTCTGTAAATGCTGCTTGCTTTCCCTCACTTAACTGCTCAGCCTCTGCCTAGGTCGGTAATGGCGATCCTTTTAGAGCTTTCAATGATGCAAACAGCCTGCTGCGGCACATGTGCTGTAGGTTTACCACCACTGGCCTAGGCCATCTCAATGTGCCCCTCACTCTCCCTTGGAGTGTCTCCCTCCCCCAGCCCTACAGCCCCGTGCTCCTTCCTCCTTGCAACTTGCGGAAGTGCAGTTTTACTCAGGGACTAAAACCTGCTCTCTGTGCAGCCCACCCCAAGGCTCCCTCTTTTCCTGGGCCCGCTTGACACTTGGTACTTTTCTCTCTTAGAGCTCTTTTCAGATGTTCATTTTTTGGTGTCATTTCTTGGTGAGATTGTGATTTCCTTGAGGGAGGGCCATGCCTGATGCGACTCTGTAGACTCAGGGATGAGCTCTGTGTCTGTCCCACAACAGACGCTCAGTAAGTGTTAGTGGATGAATGACGGGATGCTTGGAAGAAAGGAAGGAGAGAGCAAGGGCTTGAGGGATGTCGGTTCTCAGGCAAAGACCGTGGGTGAACATTGTCTCAAAAGAGTGGGAAGTCAAGTGTTCAGTAATGGTACCCTCGACTAGCGTTTTTACTTCTATTTTTCTTTCATTCCCTCTCTCACAGACCCCTCTAACTCTCACTGTTGGCCCATCTCCACCTCTAAACCTGCCTGCTGAGCCGGGCTTGATATATTTGGGACATGGTTACCCAAGGAGTACTTCTGCACCCATGCAGTTCCTTTGACTACTCTGGGGTGATAAATCTGAGCTCCCTCATGCAGATTTCTATTTTGCGTTTCCTTTCTGAATCTACTAGGAAACATTAGTTACAATGAAAATGAGAGGTAAGAAAAATCATAATTCAGTGTTCTCACACAAGGCTGTTTTCTATGGTCCACAGGCTAAATTTTTTTTATTTAGAATTAGAAACTGATGATACTTTCACTTTTTCCCTTAGGAAAATATTAATGGATTTAGTGATCTTACTTGGAGGGTAATTCTCCAATGATTCTGCCTAAATGTTTCTCCTTTAATTTCATCCCAAGGCCAAGTGTTAATGCTTGAAATGATTAGTTCACACTGCAACTAATTTAGAATCTGAGTTAGTGAAGACACAGTTTGCATGTATATTCCTATAACAAAGGTTTGAAATAACCTTTTATCTCCAGGGTTTCAGAGTTATTTACAAATGTACAGCATTTTATC
The DNA here is from genome assembly GCF_000276665.1 of Chinchilla lanigera. Lineage (NCBI taxonomy): Eukaryota > Metazoa > Chordata > Mammalia > Rodentia > Chinchillidae > Chinchilla > Chinchilla lanigera. The sequence goes on from NW_004955410.1 coordinate 28,241,646, forward strand.
CAAAGTTGTCACCATTTTACAAGCCAAAGGCTAAAGAAATCAAGACCCCTTGCACCATCAGAGCTCCCCAAATGTTTTTGAAGACTTAAATGCTTATGATGCATGCAGAGTAGTGTAGGATACTATGGTTTGGATGTGTTTTAATAATTTAATTATGTTTTCCAGAACCCATTATGATTGAAGACTTGGTTCTGTCCATAGATGATGGAACCCTTGGTGGGTGGAGTCTAGTGGGAGGTCCTTAGGTCATTTGAAGGGAATTATAGGATCCATCTCCATCTCATTCCTCCAATTTAAGATGTGGCCTTTTGCCACCCCCTACAGAGGCCAAAACAATAGGACTGTTCATCTCAAGTAGGATTTCTCATCTTAAAATTATTCTTTAGAGGCAGTATTTACACATTTCCTTTTGGCTTTTGATTCTCCCAAACTATGAGCCAAATAAACCTCTGTTTACTTCTTAAGTAGCCTGTGTCAGATATTTCATAATTATGGAAAGCTGACTAATACACAGGTTCATGACAAATTTCAATTTTTAATCAATTGATTTCATTTACTTAGTAGGAACCATTTATAAAATATTCAATTTCAAGTCAACCAAGTATCTGCATAAGATAATGTGGGCAAAGATGTTGTGAACTGAGAAAAACTATACAACTTTCAGGTATTATTGCCATTTATATGTAATTGTAAATGTAAGACTGCATTTTTGAAAAAGTATGGATATGCCACATATATCTGCTTATCATTTCTGTTATAAATAAATCTTTATTATTTTCCATAAGAGACCAGAGAAAAAACTATTTTTCAAATTCTTCCATACTCTAGGGATAAACTACCACTTGTTACTCAACGTCTGCATTTTTCAAGTCAGGTAAATAGTTTTGCAACCTAAAAGTCTGTAAGCTTCCTTCACAGAGAGATGTGGCTTAGATATAAGTCCCAGCACTGCCGGGCATGGTGGTGCATGCCTATAATCCCAGCACTCGGGAGGCTGAGGCAGGAGGATCTTTCTGAGTTTGAGACCAGCCTGGGCTACAAAGTGAGCTCAAGCCTGAACTGCATACTGAGACCCTGTCTCAAAATGAACAAACAAACAAAAAATAAGTCCCAGCACTAACCCTCCCCACAGTGCACTTCCTGTCTCATCTTCCTCTTGGCACAGGTGTCTGGTTTAGACCAGGGCTTCAGGTTGCTGTCCTGTGTGGCTAATATCAGGCCCTCTGAAGACCCAGAGAAGCCTTGGCTACTAATTGAGTCATTTCTCATTTAAATTTTTTTCTTTAGAGACAATATTTATTCTCCTGGCCTCAGAATTTCCTTCTTAGAATAATAAATAGATTATATAATGGCTATATTCTGCCCACAGCAGCCGCAGGGATCTTTAAAGAGGTAAATCATAACCTATAACCTGCCTTCCTCCCTGGGACCTGAGAGATCTTTCAGCATCCTGCCCTGGTCCCTCTGTGCCCCTGGATCCAAACACAGCTCCCCACACATTCTACGCCAGCCCTACTCTGGACTGGCCTCTGACACACCCAGCTCTCTGCCTGGGAATTTGGGCACTAGGTTCACCTGTCTAAGGTGCCCCTTTAATCTCTGTTATGTAGCTATACTTTCTTCCCCTTCAAGTCTGACCTTACATACCACTTGATCATCCTGTCTCTACTGGTGTGTACCAATGCTGCTGTATCTTCTCACTCTGTAACTTAGTCTCTGTCACAGCACCATCTGCATTCTTTTTCTGGGACTTTAGGTTTAGAATTGCTTCTTGACTTATCTACTTTCTTTCCCACTGGACTGGAAATTCTTGGAAGCAGGACTACAGATCATCTGGAACTACTGGGATATCAGGCTTTAAGTTGGTATAGTGAGCACTGCCAGGTCCCCAGTTATACCACACTTCCCAGCTTCCTGTGAGGCTGTGTTGCTAGGTGACAAAGTCCTCAGTTTTGGAGAAGGAGAAGAAAAGATATGTTTACCTTCTGTCTCAGTTGCTCAGAAGCCAATCTCTAATCTGGTTCTCTTTCCTGAGGGCAAGAGAGAGGATGGAGGTGCCATGATCAGCCTAACTGTAGACACAGACAACACTCTGGAGAGTGGCAGAGCAGCCGGAAGGAAGCCAAAGTGACCACATATGGCAGAGGCTCCCCCAACTTGGACTGTTTGCTTGAAGTGTTGCACAAGTATGGAATAAACCTGTACTTCTTTAAGCTACTCAGTTTGATGGTCTCTTTATGTCTTAGTCACTTTCTTGGCTGTCAGCTGAGACACAGTACCTGCAAATTAAGGGAGCAAAGTTTGTTTTGGCCCACCATTTATAGAGGTTTCAGCCCACAGTCAGCTGGCTCCAAGGAAGGACAGCCTGGCAGAAGGGCGTGGCAGAGAAGTGGCCCATAGTGTAGTGGCTGGAAGCAGAGAGGAGCAAGGAATGAGCAGGATAGAGACAAACCCTTCTGGAACACACTGTCAGTGACCCAGCTCTTCTGACCAGATCCCACTTACTCAGAGCAAGTCAACTACAAACTTATCAGTGGACTAATCGGCTGGTGACCCTCACGCCCCTGTGGTCCAAAGCCCTCCTATGAGCACCTCTCCAAAGCCTCATCTATGAGCACATGGGATTCTGGGGGGACATCTAGATACAAACCATAACACTTTCTTATGTAGCTTTAGCTTTCAACCCAATGGTTGAATGTTTGTTGCACAAGTGAGAGAATCATCAGGAGCTTGCCAGTTTCACCCAGGGCTACCACTACCTCAGGGCAAGAGAAGAGGCAGTCATCACCAGGAGCCATCCTCTGAGCACCTGCCAGGTGCTCCATAGTACTTTCCAGGGATACCACAGGCTTCCCTAACCTTGTGGATTGTAACATCTCACTGCACTGTTGACAGATTTTGCTTTGCCTTCCAAAAGAAACCAGACTTGAAAGGATGTCTTGAAGCATGCAGCATGTAAGTAATGCTGTTCACGTGAAGATTCCAGGTCACTCCTTTATAAGAGATCTTGTGTGAGACTGAAATACCACCTCACAGATTGTGGCAGTCTATGACCCACATCAGAGCCAAGAGTTCCACTCACTTAATAGTGCTACACTTACTTGTTTCCAAAATAAATGTCTGTGACATTTCATACCTGAACTTTCAACATTAGACAGATGCTACTGAAACTCCTGCTCCATGAGGGTGGGTGGTTTTGTTTATTTATTGAACTTCTGAGGGAGTACATTAGCTGGGAGTGGTGATTTCCCTAAGAATTGTCAGTTATGGTTTTAATTTTTAAGAAAAAATGTCTTCTTTTCAGTGAGCTTTTAACTTAGGTCTTATATATTTTAAGCTTTCCTGTATTTGAATAAAGACACATAATGAGGTCATTCAGTTAACTGCATCTTCTCCCAGAGGTTGCATTTAAAAAGAAGATATCAGGGTTTAGGGCTCATTTTTAAGTCATTTATCCATGTAAACAGATGCTGACAGGGGGACTTGCATGCAGAAAGTTTGTTGGAGAGTGTTCTGGAAATCATATGTGTGAGGAGGGGCAAGAGAAGCAAAATGGGGCAGAAGGAAGAGTTGAGATGTAATGAAGCAAGGGCTCTGAGTTAGGATGGCTTCTCAGAACTGCCCTGCCTTGAGGGTAAGTGAGCTGGGCCTATGAATCTCCCACCTACCAGTTATTAGATTTGTCTTCCCCTTGGAAGGCAATGTCACCCTGGCGGTCAGCTCTGTGGCCAAGGACAAAGCCTAGGAAGGGTCTCAGATGTGAGTGAGCAAAGGCCAAAGCTCCTGGAACCCAGGGGATGGTGTGCCATGGTCTGATGCGGGGTTGGGGCAGTGCTACCTGGCAACCCATGCAGGCCTTCAACATCAGCACTGGAATCTGAGCAACACTGGACACAGCAGGCCATGGCCTTGCCCATCTTGCTCCCTGCTATATTTCCAGTAGCACCCAGCAGGATGGTGGGTGTGCAGACATTTTCTGTGATAGTCAGATGTTCATCAGTGTGACAAAATACCTGACATGAACAGCTTAAAGGAGAAAAAGTTTATTTTGGCTCACAGCTCCATAGGTTTCAGTTCATGGTCATTACCACTGGCTCCATTGCTTTTAGACCTGTGGTGAGGCAGAAACATCATGCTGGAAGAACATGGCAGAGGAAGGCTGCTACTTCATGGTAGTCAGAAAGCCAAGAGAATGAACAAGAGAGTTTGTGTTGGTGGATTTCCTCCTGCGTTTGTTCCATCCGGGCCCCCAGTCCTTTCAATAGTGCTGTCCACATTCAGGGCAGCTCTCCCCACTCAGCATGTGGAATTGCCACACACCAGTCATCTCTGGAAACGCCCTCACAGACACCCCCAAAAAGGGTGCTTTACTAATTTCCTAGGTGTTTCTCAATCCAATCAAATTGACAGTCAAGATTAGCAATCCCGTTTGCTGAGCAACTAAAGGAAGAGCGTAAGGATTATGCAAAGGATATACAAATTAAGATACTTTCAGTAAACTGCGTCAAAGTTGAGAAGACTTAATTTAAGACTTCCCAAGTAGAGACAAAATCTTTGCAGGTGTATTAAAGCCACACACATTATAGTAAGCTTTCCAACTTCCTTTGTTTGGGCAGACCAGGGGAAAAATATTTTGAGGGTACTGGAGTGGTCAGGAAAGTGGCAGATGAGTTTCTTTCTAAGTGGGAATTAGTGTATTCTCCCCAAAATACTTTTAAACTCAAAATCAGGATACATGTGATGAGGTCAGGCAATAGGAGAGACTATTTAAAACTAGAAGTTTCTTGCAAAGGTATCTAGAAGATTCACAGGTTGAGGTTTGTGAGTTCTTGGTTTTGACTGATGTTGTGGGATAGGAATGAGTCATGGAGGTTGGTTTCTGACCAGCCTGAGGGCTGCTGTACGGCAAGGATATCATGGTGTTATGTACAGGCGGCGGCGGCGGCGGAGGCGGCGGCGGCGGCGGCAGCAGCAGCAGCAGCAGCAGCAGCAGCAGCAGCTCTAGAGCCTACTTGTGGAAAGTACTTTACTGTCTAGAAAGCATGTTAAAATTCACAATCTCATTTGATTCTCAAATATAGCAAGTGAATATAAAGACATATTCCTTATAGCGTTATACAATAACATCTACACAAAATGACTAAGAATATATTAGCAAATTGAGTCCATCTATAAATGGAATTTATCATAAGAATGCAACATTCTTTAGAAACATTTGAAAGTTGATTGCTGCAATTTAATAAATTACAAGATTGGGGACAGAAACATGATCACCTCAAGTGAATAGAGAAAACACCGATGTCAAACTCAACACTTTGAGTAAAATATCAATAAGAAAGAACTTCTTTAACTGGGTAAGAGGACATCTATAAAAATCTACAGGCATCCTAAGTGGTAGTGAAATGCTTGACCCTTTTCTATGAGTAGAAATATGGCAAGGTTGTACACTCCACTTCAATTCCATAGGATACTGGAGGTCTCAGCCAATGCAGTAAAGCATGAAAAAAAAATTGTACAGATTGGAAGGAAGAAGTAAAGCAAAAATTTGCAGGTGACATGACTATAACTAGACATGAGGAAAGTGAGGCTTGGGGAGATTCAGGCACTTGTGTGAGTTCATGCTGGCAGTAAAGGTTGGAGCTAGGTTCAAGCACAGCTTTTCTGACTCCAGACACTGTATCAAAGTCAGACAAAAATAATGGGGACAAATCTTCAATAGAGGGAATTTGATTTGGAAATGAAGCATAGAATTGCAATCTCAGGCACACATGTACAGGCTGGCCCCTGCTATGCCTAGATAACAAGGGACAAGTGGGGGGTCTTTTCTGGACACATAAATCTGTTGAAAGAAAGTTCACTGGCCTTTTGGTGTAGGTGAGAGCTGGCTAGCTCTGACTGGAGAGTGGGAGCAGGCATTATGTCAAGCTAATCTTAAGGCTGCAGTGGAAAGGTTTGTGGTAGTTGGTAAGTAAAAAAGTCTTAATAGGCAGGCTGTTTCGTTGGATTGGTTGTGCAGCATAGCTTGTGGGACAGACTTGAGTGTTCCCCTTACTTTTCTGGGATCTTGGATGCCATTTTAATGGGGTATGACAGGAAAGACTTTGTTTTGTAAAATGAATTTTCACAAGTAGAATGAGAAGAGGGACTACAATGTTACCTTGGTTCATTAGCTTAATTCATTCCACTATTCTGGGGAAGATAGCCGTGTTTGTGTTCCTGCGGGGAAGATGGAGTTGGTTGTGTTCATCACCTGATAAAGAGTTAGTGAATGGTAGCAAAATTTTGCTGAGTACGCTGTCCATGAGCTGAATTGTTCCCAAACGTAAGTGTTGGTGAATAAAGGCACATTATTATTATATTTCATTTCCTTAAAAGAATCCAAAGTAAAATTTCAGTTATGTTTCTTTAAAAAGGTCATTTCAATTCAACACTGTACTGGAGCCCTTAGCCAGGGCAATAAGGCAGGGGAAAAAAAGCATATAGTTTATTGTTGCACATTTTCCAGGAAAAAAAAAAATCAACCACTGCACGGTGAAAATGGGGATGAGGAAGGCTTGCCTGCTCAGGGCAGACCCACAAGTGAAGCTCTCGGGCCTGTGCACATTGAAATGTGGATGATATGCTGCTGAGGTGAACATGAACCCATTTGCCATATCCTGAGTGGTAAACCTGAGGGCAACTCTCAACCTTTGACCTAGGGAAGGTCAGGGCTGATGAAAGATACTTTTTTTCTCAGTACCTTCCATGTACTTAAAAAATTCATTATCAAGATGTGGTGCCTGCAGAAAAGGTTTAGAAGTCAGGGCGTGAAGAGGCTTGTAACTAGGGTGACTCCTATTCATCATCAGAACTATGACCCCACGAGGGAAAGAAGGCGCTGTTAATAATCCCTCTGGGCCAGCAGGCATAAGGTGTCCAGGGCAAACATTTGGTCCCTGAATCTACAATGGGGTACAAAGAAAGCTGTCATATTTTCTGTCCAGGAGTCAGGGGCCCTGGAATAACATAAGAAGTTTTGTAGGATTTGCTTGGCCTCCCTCAGGTAAGGGGATGGGCTGACATTTACTTCTAGGGGAATGTTTCAGGGAGGGCTAGATCTCTGTTGAACCTTAGGGTTTGCCTAGCCCTTACTGGTAACTATAATAAACAGGAACAATAGCTATTGCGTACCGAACATTCACTGCAGGCTGAGCACTCTGAGATATGCTTTATGTGAATGACATCACTCAACAATGCTAGGAGAAGAAATAACTATTTCCATATTACTAGTAAGGAAACCTTAGCTCAGAGAAGTTGAGTAACTTTCCCTAGGTCACTCAGCTGGGAACTGAAAGAGTTGGAATTTGAACCATGATGTTAACCAGATGTTACTTTCTCCCTTTTGGATTGTGGACTATTTCAAGAACCCAAGTGTCTAGCCTAGGACGAGCGTAGGGTTAGACAGCGCCATAGTGGAAACAGGGGGCCATCTCAGCCTCTATGCCAGCTTTGACCCTACACTGAGAAACACACAGAAAGGCAAAGTGGCTCTCGGCAGCTGCCCAGGGCAGATGTGGCAGCGCCAGGCTTGCAGTGTTTATCGTCGCGGTGTTATTCTGTGTGAGTGAATGCCCACTTCTTTTTTTTTGTTTTGTTTTGTTTTTCTCCGGTACCGGGAACCGAACTCATGACCTTGCGCTTGCCAGGCAGGCGCTTTTGCCACTGAGCTAAATCCCCAGCCCTTGAATGCCCACTTCTGATGGGAGTCGTGTCCCTCCAGATACCTGAGTCTCATTCATATAATCACCAGGTCATCACAGGGCCAGGCAGCCCACACTTAATTCTTTCCATCTCTTTCCATCAGTCAATCTAAGGGCCTCCTTAATTATTTTTATTGCTTTTCTCTGAACTCTTTTCAATTTGCTGGCATATCGCTTTTTGAGCAGTGAGATACCAGAAGTGTTCTTCAGAGAAATTATAATCTCCTGCACATGATGTAATGCTTTGGCTGAGGAAGTTGAAAATCAGAGCAGCAGTTTCAGCTGCCATCAGTCTCATAACCTGCAATCAATTCAGTCATCTCCAATTAACTTGACTTTTCATTTTCAGTTAAGGTAAGTTCTTGGCTCAAAGTCATATAATTTATATCTGGAATATTTTCAAGCTATATGTATGTGTGCATTAAAAACAAAAATAATAAAGCAAGCTCAGGAAGTAAAAGAGAATTTCTTGATCTTTGTTCTTTTCTTGATCATCAGGGATGTGCCAGATCCCAGTTGGTAGGGTTGAGAAAAATCTTGCTTTGGGTTGTTTTGAACATTAGTAATACGTTGCTCAATAACATTTACTCTTTTGCTTAACACACACTAGACAAGGCCTTGGGTTCAATCCTTGGAACTGCAAAGAACAAAAGCCAAAGAAAAACAAAGACATCCTACTCTTGTTTCCTGTGATATACTTTTAATAACTTGGCGCTTGTATTTCTATTCATAGATTGATATCTTCCTTTCCAGGTGCCAGGGGCCCACTTGTGACTCAGATTTTAACTACCTCTGGTTTAATTTTTTAGGTGTTAAATATGCTTTGATATGAGTAATTATATTGACCCAGACATGTGAAAATTGTCATCATGTAATATTCTTTCCTTAGAAGTAAAATGTAACTTGAGCTTTAAAAAAATAATGTGAACTCAATTTCAGAACTTGATTGTCCTCTGATTTAAGCCACTTTGGTTCTTTTTTTCCTGTAGCCTATTTTTTTTTTAGAGTAGCTTTCATTTTTTAAAATTTTGTATTATTTTCCCAGAGATGGCTATATCAGTATTAGTTTCACAACCATGGAATTGCCTCAGGACAAAGCAAACACAGTTTTAAAGGTCCAAAATGTGAAACTTTAACACAAAATAAAAACATGAACTACACACAGCTTCACAGAGACAGAAGGCTGTAGCTTTCGGAGTCCAATCATGCATAACTAGTTCTGGTGACCCATCTTCTCTTACCCAGTTAATGAGTTGGGCATAGCCTCTGGGAAAGTTTGAACTGACCTTGGCTTTGTCCACAGCTGCATAGCTGTTTGGAGAAACCCTGGTGAGTGGAGAGCCAGTTGAAGTTTTCAGTAGTCACCGATCGATCCTTTCGAGTTTAGACAGCTTTCTGTAGTGGTTTTGCTTATGGTGTGAGAATTAACTTGCACCTACATTTCAAAGTTGGTCTTACCTTTTTCAAAATAGGGTGGGAGAGGGAGTGCCAGAGGGGAAAGGCAGGACATGGGTTTCATTAGTACATTTTATTTGATAATGAACACAGATAATATTCTTTCATGTATATCTTGGGTTGAAAACACCACCACCATCACCAAGTGCTACCGCATAAACTTCTCTACAAAGTCATGACAATACCGTCTTCTTGCAACTCCCCTGACTTTGTGTCTTTCTATAATATACAGTATAATTTATAAAAGTGTGAGCAACTGTGGAATTGTTCTCCTAATAGATTCTGAAGATTCCAATTTCCATTCTGCCACACAAGACTGAAAATCCACTTGTGCTCACTTATCTGTATCTGTACCTCATATCCCCACGCTGCATCAAAAATCAGGTTCAGGTGCAGGTTAAGAGCATGCATTTACCTCCCGAATATGGGACTTATTAAATATCTCCTCACAATTAACATCACCATATCAATAAGAATTATCATTAGATCCTGTCAATCAGGTGCTGAATTTTGCTTCAGGGAAACAAAACAATTTAAATTATAGCAAGTGCTCCCCTTCTTTTTTACATGCTTCTCTTTAAATTGGATAATTATGTGGCTTTTCATTAGATTCCTCTAAGCATAATAGATCACGATATTCACCCTTTGACCTTGGTGATGAATGTCTCTGGTGAAAACATGTGACAAGCAGGGTTCTAATGAGAACAAAATACTGAATAACTGGAAATCTTGTATAATGAAAGGAGAAGGCAGGAGGGAAACATAACAACCTTTAAAGTGGATGCACAAAATGTATTTGTAATATGGTGATGATATGGGCTGGGGAGAAAGGGGGCTAGTTTTGGTCCTCATAATGCTGCTGGAAACACTGATGTTTCTCTTTTGGTGTGAGAAAAAATAAGGAACAGACATTTTGGGAAAGCTACACATTAGAAAAATACCAGCCCCAGCTGAACTGCAAGCACAGATGGAGTGAATCTACTGGCCTAAGGGGAGATTCAAATGACTCACTGCATCTTGAACACCTGCAAATGGGAATCTGAGGGCACTTCTCATTTTATTGCTGTCTTTATGGGAGTTCTAAACATGAGGGCAGATGAAAAGGAAACAATGTGGTCTTCGGGAGGTAATCTTACAGGGAGTGTCAAAGGAGTAGAGGAGTAGCAAGGAGACATCTCTTTCCACATCCCTCTCTTGGGCGATCTCTAAGAAGCCTGGCTTGGCGGAGCCGGGGCACCTCCCATATCTCCGAAGTTCTCATGCCCCAGTGTGAAGAAAGGTTGGGGCATCCTAACTGGGGGCTGTAGCTAGAGGGCGAGGACAAGATGGGGACATCTAGCCTTACCTTCTTGTTTCCTCCTGCCGCTCTTATTCACCTGATTTCCTATGTGTTGTCTTTGGGCTGACCTAGGCACAGCCTTGCTCCTAGGGACAATGGATGGGGGTTTCCTACCCAATCAGTCCTTGATACCATGATATGCTCTGGGCTGTGGAAGTGGGCAAAGTTTGCTTCCTTTGGATTTCCTAGATGCCTGCCTGCCCACTGATATATGGCACAAAATCACCCCACTGAAAAGCATTTTTTTTTTTTTTCCGGTACCAGGAATCGAACTCACGACCTTGCGCTTGCCAGGCAGGTGCTGTACCGCTGAGCTAAATCCCCAGCCCCGAAAAGCATTTATTGAAGGTTTGGATTTGCTGAATCATCTAAGAACTTGAGGCAGGAGCTCTTTGCTAAATGTGCACAGTAGGATGTGCTTATGTTGGGGTGGAAGAAAGGGAGACAGGACCCACTGCTTATTAAGAACCTATTTTGTGCCAAGTGCTCTACCTGGTTCTTGACACATATTCTCTAATTTATTTCTCCCATCAAGCCATATTATGCCACTTTATGGCTTAGGAAATGGCCCAACCTGACCCAGGATGATGTGATAAAAGGGCTGGAATTTGACCATAGGCTGTGCTAACTCCCAGATCTATGTTCTTTGTGTTGGAGTTAGCACAGAGCGTGACACCATAACTGTCTCTTGAGAACCATGCCTTTACTATACCTTCTCCCCAGTTTACCTTTTCAGGTCCTGATGGAATTAATTTTGATTACTATAGACTTAATATTATTACCATCAATCTTGCTAGTTCTAGACTGTATTTTGCTTAACAGAAGACATGCAAGAAAAGAAACAGCTGCCTTCACAAATTGATTTCTTCCGGTAAATGCCAGTTTGGGACAAGAATTTGCAGTGAGTGATGTGTATGTTTACAGGGGATTAAGAAACTGACCAGGTTCGAAACCATGGTCCCTTTTGTTTATCTGCAGATCTGGTTTGCTTAAGGTAAAACTCACCCTTGAGTCCTCACCTCTGACCCCCTCCAGGTGGATTTACATGGAGACATCCTCACTGCCTGCAATTCTTCACCTTGTACTGCAAGAGCCTGCCAGGAAGAGAAATATCCAAAGTCCATTTTGAGCTCTCAGCTTGGAATTTACCTGTGATTTGTCATGGACATCAGGCAATTACTGGCACACAAAGCCGAAGGAAAAGGGCGAGAGGGGAGGCGCAGCCTCTCCAGCAAGATCATCATCTTTGCATCAGTCACTCTTAGAGACGTCTCTGGTTTGCATTCACAGCTCAACTGCACAGAAAAGAGATCTTTTAGCTTCTCCCTTGTTGCCCATATGTTGAAGAAACTGGAAAAGATGAGAAATGGTAAGTGCTGAAAGCACTTGGGGGCTCCAGGACATCTCCCTGTGAACTCCATAAAGAAGTTCTGTCAGTCTTCTTCAAGATTCAAATCCCCAACATGAAACAGATCAGAACAGAAGTACTGGAGTCCTCTGAAAGTATAAAAGTCCTTAGGAGGGGTTAAAAGTGCTCCCAAGCTCAAACACTCCACTATGATCTACTTTGAATGCTGTATTTGCAAATCAAAAGAGATAATATTTTGATTGGAAAGGAGGAGGATTGTTTAAAATCAGTAGGATGATGTAGGACAGAAAGAGGAAGTCAGAGGCAAGGGTTAGTGGGACCTACCCAACCTTATCCCAGAGAAAGGGAGCTGACTTAGGCAATTCCGGGTCTCTTGAAAGATGCATCTTCAATATGCCGATGGAAGCCATCAATAGCCCATGTCTGTAATCAACAGATTTCAAGGATGCAGGTCCCCGACGGAAGGACGTCCCATCCTATCCTGGCACCACTTATATCTTTCTCTTCCCTGACTTCATTCAGTGTTCACAAACAGCCTCCAGACTGTCCCTTGATCCCCACAAACACTAGCTGACAGAAAGCAGAAGGGAAGATGGCACTGACTTTGACTATTCCTGGAAGTCTGTTCTCCTTGTGTTCAGACTGGCCCAGGAAGAGCTAGGCTGTTCCGCCTGTGCCTGGCCTGGGAGCTGAAGAGCGTTCTGGAGAGTGGAACACACCAAGCTGATGGGTGCAAAGGGGTTCTTCCCGGAGAAGTTGCTGCCATCATGCTTACCTCAAAGTCTTAGAAGCTTTTAAAAAAGCCTATATTAGTCATTTTCAAGTGTAAAGTTCAGTGGCGTTGGACACATTCACATTGTTGTGTAACCACCTCCACTGTCCGTCTCCAGAGCTTTTGCATCATCTCACTGGGAACTCTGTGCCCATTAAAGAACAGCTTCTCATGACCCCCGCTCACAGGCTTCTGGCGACCACCATGCTTCTTTCGGTCTCTATGAATTTATCTAGTTAAGTACTGCAGATAAGTGAAATCATGTAATATTTATCTTTCTGTATCTGGCACACTTAGCACAATACTTTCAAAGTTTATCTCTGTGGTAGCCAGTGTCCAAGTTCCATTCCTTTAAAAAACTGAGTCATGTTCCACGATATGCATGTATGACATTTTGTTTATCCACCTGCTGATGGATATTGAGGTTTTTACCAACTTTTGGCTCTTGTGAATAATGTCACATGAACACGAGTGTGCAAATATGTTCATGTCCTTGCTTTCAATTCTTTTGAGTATGAAAGGAAGCGTTTTGAACTTCTGCAGTAGCAATACCTTACCTTTTAATGATCAAGCACACTGATGTATTTATCTGATCATATGAACTTGACAGGTAAATGGGTTTCTGGCCTTCATTTTTTGAAGGAAAATGGAGGCTTAGAGAGGTAAAGTGGGATCCTAGATTTAAAAGTTGGTTTTCTAAGCACAATTTAAAAACTCGTTGTACCACAAAGCAAATAGTGTGAGGGCAGCTGCAATGTCTACCTTGTCTAGGGCAGGGCTGGCTTATACCAGATGCTCAGTGAGCATTTGGTGCATGAAGACAATCCTCTGTATCCTAGTAGCCAATAGCATGAGCACATGGATACTCAATGGAACATATTTGCTAACTTGTTTGAGAACATGAGTGGGTTTTGAAGAACCTTGTAGAGCTTCTGAAGGAGACCATTAGTTTTATATCTGACTGCTGGGAATAGAGGTGATGACTTCATCTGTTCCTTTGACCCCAGGGGTCTCCACACTCCTTGTTCCTGTGGCAAGTGCACCTGTGATTTTTTTTTTTTTTTTTGGTTTTTCTCCGGTACCGGGGACCGAACTCACGACCTTGCACATGCCAGGCAGGCGCTTTTGCCGCTGAGCTAAATCCCCAGCCCCTTGCACCTGTGATTATGCTGAGATGAGAAATGTTCCTGACCCACCGACCTGCGCCAGAAGAAAACCTGGGTCACTCAGGAATGAGCACTTTAACAAGCTGTCTCTGGTCCTGTAGTTTCCTAGAGTGAACCACAGGTTCTTTCCACTTTGATCATTGGCTGGACATAAATCATGGTCCAGAAAGGAAAAGGAAATCTCAGGAGTTTAATCTGATATGGAAGAAAATACCACATAATCTGTTATGGCTGAGTACAAAGAAGAGCACCATTGAGAGATATTTTGTCCTCAGAAGTATCCAGAAGATTCTCCTTCATTCCCACACTCATCATCAGAACTGCACAGCTTCTGTTAGGCACTCCTTTTGATTAGATTTTATTGTTGCTATTGAAATTGAACTTAAAGAAAATGGTCTCTCCAACAAAGGAGGGGTAATTCATGTTGGACTCAACTTCACTAAATCATGGGCTCACAGACAGAGGACTTGTAGGAGCCTGCACACACATGCCATGGGGGTACACACTGGGGAGAATTCGACCTATGCTGGACCTTCTTTACCTTTGTAGTGAGTTGAGAAGCAGAGAACTCTACCCAGACCAAGTGGAACTTTTAGAGGTTCAGTCTGTTATTTCTTTACTTCTGAGGAGGTTCCTGATTTGTGTTAGTGTCCTTTATTGAGAACAGTATTAGAGAACTTGAGTTGAGTTGATGGTGCAGACAGCGGTTTCTCCAAGGTCATATAGCTAGTTAGAGGTTCCTTAGTGTTTCTTTAGTAGTTTTTACCTGAGAGACAGAAGAGGATAGTGGCAGACAGAACCCAAGAGTCTATGAATTGCATGTGTTGAATAGAAGAGAGGTGGATGGGCAAACATTGAGGCAAACACTGTACCTACTTCTTTCCTAGCCTTCTATCCCAAACGTGTCCTGAAAAGGTCACGGGGATGTTGCTGGATTAAACATTCCAGGAAACACTGGTATAGACAATTTGTAATTCATTGCATAATTACTGGAATTCATTGGAGAATTACCAACACTCCATACTGCTCTGCTCAGTGGAGATCTGGCTTGAGCATTCTCCAAGTCTGAACTTTTAGAGCTGAACCCAAATCAATAGAGCACTGAGTAATGGACAGTTACTGTCAGAGAGCATTCCAGTTAAAGGATCCGTGCCAATGTCACATGTGTCAATATGAGAGTCCCACCCTTATATGCAAACTATGTTTTAAGTTTCTTACTTTTATTAATACATGTTTGCAGTACATAATGATTACACACCAAAATGTAACATCTGTATTCTGCATTTGTGATATCCTATACCTATCATTTACAGTTGCTCCTAAAGTAAGTCATTTGGCTTTGAAACAAGGACATCCTTTATTTTACAACATGCAATACATCTGTAATGACCTGTCATTTTTCTGAACTCAGTTCAGCATTCTTGCAGGATGGAGAAAGACTGCCATAAATGCAAGAAGGGTGCCAAGGGCAGCCTGTCCCTCTGTAGGCATGTGTGAAGGGGGAGTGAGGGAGGGAGAGGGAATGGCCTAGACAGGTTCAGACAGCACAAACTGGTGTCCATCTCTGCTGAGCCCTAGCCTGGTATCTCTGCGGGACTATGGTCAAGTGTCAGGTTAAAAGTTGTGATTTCAAAATGATTCTAGGATCATTTCTGGTGGGAAAATGAAGAAAACCAATATTTAGTGAGCAAGTACTACACGTAAGGCATTATCTAGTCTTCATTTCATTTAATACAATAACTATAAATTAGTTCTGCTTTTCATATTCTACTTTTTAAGGAAACATAGATTCAGGAGATTTAAAAACTTGGCTAAGATCACACGGTGTATAAATGGAAGAGTGAGACTTGATATCCCAGCCACCACCCCTTCGCTTGATGGATGGGCCTGTAGGTTATGGTCAATTACTTTTGTTCCAGATGGAAGCAACAGGCAGCAGGTGGCATGAGAGAACTCATCCTGGGCAAGGACACAGAGCACAGAAATAAACTCATCTTGGTAATCTCAAAGGGTGTGGCCCTAGACAAGTGGGTGCCAGCAACACCATGTTTTTAAAGTAGTTCTTGTGGCATCAGTAGGAATTGCTATAGCCTTCAATATTGTCACCTAGCAATAGACAGCCAGAACAGTGACAGGTTTTGTGTTTTTCTTGTAGAAGGCAGATACTTTAAAAATAGATAAAAACAAATGCAGTCTGCTTAGCAAATATTTATTGATCTCTTACTGTATATTAGGAACTGAAGGAGCAAAATCCTTGTTTAAATGGGCTTATATTATAGTAGAGAGACAATGAATAAACAAACAAGTAAAATCTGATTTAATAGATGGTGGTAAGTTGGATGGAGGAAAGTAAGGCAGAGTAAGTGAGCTGGAGGGCCTGTGTATACAGGGGTGTTGGGTAGAATGGTTGGGGAAGGTTTCACTGGAAACGGGCTAGAGAACAAAGGATCAACTCATGTGACCATGTGTGGGAACTGCACTCCAGCAGAAGGAATAGTGATTTCAAAGGCCATAAGGCAGGATGTGCCTGGTGTGTTTGAGGCACAGCAAGGTGCCAGTGTGGCCTAGCAGAGTGAGAGAGGGAGAGGACGATAGATGCGCCAGAGAGGTACTTGGGGCCAGAGAGTACAGGAGACTTCAGGCTATTGTAAGAGTGTTGGATTTTATTCTCTGGGTTCTGGGAAATTATTAGAATTTTTTGAGCAGAGATGTCCCTGATTTGGCTTCTATTTTTAAAAGGTCACTCTTCCTGCTGTACTAAGAATAGCTAGTATAGGGGCAAGGGTGGAAACGGGGATCTTTCTGGAGACTGTTGTAGCCATCTTGGGGAAGGAAGGTGATTTGGAGCAGGGAGAAGGTTGTAGAAACAGTGCCAGGTGGTCGGAGTCTGGACCCTCTTTGGATTTGCTGATATACTGGAATATGAGGATGTAAAGGGGTCAAGGGTAACTAAAATCATGGTCTTGAGCCAAGGATGGGAAAGAGACAACATTTTTTGAGAAGACATCTGGGGATGCAGGTGGGATGCATGTGTGTGTAGGTGGGGATGGGAGAAACTACTTTGGAACTCTTATAGATGCCTACTGACATCCTTCCGTGCAGAGATCTCTCTGGAGGCTGGAGGAGTGGTCAAGGATGAAGATATATTTGGAACTATTTAGTAAATAGATGATGTTCACAGCCATGAAAGTGTATGAGATCAACTAAAAATATAGTTTAGAGACAGAAGGGGTCCAAGGACTCGTTCTTGAGGCACTTGTAATTTTTTGAGGTTAAAAAATGAGAAGGAGCAAGCTGGAGATGGAGAAGGAGCAGTTTCCTGGGTAAATGAAGGATGCTACTGGATGTTCAAGCCGGGTGAAAATGGAGAGCTGACCATCACATTCAGCACTGGGGACAGCTTTGCTGGAGGAGGGGGCAGCAAAAGCCTGACTTGAATGGGCTCAAGGGAGGCTGGAGGGAAAGGCAGCAGAGTCTGCTGGTGTGGACAGCTCTTTTGAAGAGTGGTTCTGAAACCAGGAGCAGAAAAGTGGAGCAAGACCTGCAGTGTGAGGCCAAGAAAGGATTATTTTTTTTAAAATGAGAGAAATTGCTGCGGGTTTGTGTGCTGATGGGATTGATAGACTCAAGAGGAAAACACTTCAGGGAGCTGGAGGGAAGGCCTTCTGGAGTGTCCCCCTCAGGTAGGTGTGGCAGGAGCTCTGGAAGGTCATCCTGGTGGGGAGCAGGAAGACCCTGGTGCAGAAAGGGAGGGAGGGAGGCAGCATTTGTGGGCAAAGGCAGGATAGGAGCAGGAGCAGGAGCAGGAGCAGTAGGACTGGAGACAAAGTCAGCAGCTGAAGGTGAGACAGAGCTGAAAGTTTGGGGAAAGGCACAGAATCATCCTCCCAAACTCTGGGAGAAAGTGGAATGGGTGTGATTGGGTAGCCAGGTTTCTGGGGCACAGCCAGGGCCCAATTACGAAGGTATTGGCAATGAATGCAAAGTAAGTGGAGCTTATGCAGTTTAAAGTGAGCTAAAATGTAAGCTCTGAACATATCTTAAAATGTAAAATGGATTCAATGTAGAGTGAATTAAACTATTTAACGACATGATTCCTCTTCTCTGAACCCTCCAATGATTCCCTTTATGTAGAGAATTCAAGCAAAATCCAGCAGCGGGTGTGTTTCCCAGTG
>NW_004955410.1:28259798-28366754 GCF_000276665.1 Chinchilla lanigera
AACTCATGACCTTGCGCTTGTCACTGTCCATATTTCTGCCTGGCTGGTCCGCTCCCCACTCCTCCTAGTGCTTCTGGAAGCCAGTGAGGTTTTATTTCACGGGGCTCCCTCTCCATTACCTGACTTTACCGAGTCCATGCTTTCCCTTGACCACCATGTTTGCTTTCTCTGCCTTTTCATTATGCAATAGGTGAGCGAATACGGAATAGTGGATTATTAGCTGATTATCGTACTGGAAGAGCCTCGGTTCCTGCATAGATTGGATGCATTTGAGGTCAATAGCAGCTCTACACCTAGCGTCAGGTGTCTAGAAATATTTGATGATCTAATGAAGGTACTAAAAGAAGGTTGCTTGATCACTCAGCTGTGGGCAAGACGTTGCACTTCCTTCCTGCGGCTCTTGCTTGTTCAGTCCAGAACTGCACCAGACACCTTTGCAAATTCCATTCAGCAACCATTAAAAGCAGACAGTCAGACAGCATGACATGTGATCCTTTTCTGTCTTCCCCTTTTGCAGCTCTTCAAATGCCGGGTGGATTTAAGTGGAGTTGGAGGAGCTGCAAGGGAAGCCGGGTGTTTGTGTTTCCTCTGGGATAGTTACCAGTGAACCAGAGAATCTTCAGATCTCTGAAGCTGGCAGAGAGGTGACCTGTATTGAGGCCTCTCTACCCCCTGGGTGGCATTAAATTGAGCCCCACACAGTTATTAGAGGGATAATGGGATTCATTTCAGCAAAGACTGCCTGGCTGGGGCCAACCTTATTTTAATTTTCAATGTTAATATACTTGTGGCTATTGCTTTTTTCACATCGAGTGCCTCACACCTCATTTCGCCCACCCATTAGGCAATTACCAGCAGTGCCTCTGTTCCCAGCACCTCTTAAACATGGAGCAATTATGCTTATTTGGTGAATGATGAAACTTGGAGGAGGCAAGTGCACTGGTGTAGAACTTCCCTCCAACTTCCTCAGGTATGCACAAGCACCTCCCCTTAGACAAAGTGGGGCCATGGTTCCAACTCTCCCACAGGCAGAAGTGCGGGGATCATCCTTTCTTGAGTCCCCAGGGTTGAGCCACTAGCATGGCACCTGAGCCAGTCCCAACTGACCCAGGCCTCTGGCTCCCAGCACTGGACTGTGAAAACAACCCATCCGGTTTGGAAAACGAGCTGCTAATACTCTTCATTTATCTTGAAATGGGAAGTTTTCAATAGGCCTTAAGAGTGTATTAATGCTCGAGAGTAATGATCCCTTTATTTACAAAGTTGTTTAATTCCTCACTTTTGTGCTCCTTGTGGCTCTAAATGGATTTTTCATTTACCAAGTTGCTCCATGATTTCCACAGCTGCTTAAACAGCGCTTGTCTTTCCTCTTTCCTGATCCCATGACTGACAGGGGATCAAAGTGATTGCCTGCTGACTTCTGATATGCTTTGCAAAATCTTCTGGGTTTGAAGAACGGTTGCATATGAGGGCCCGTTCGGACAGTGTGCAGCCTCGGGTGAAGACACGGGGCACAGCTGCAGAGAGCAGTACCTTTGCTCTGACAACGTGGCTTCCCACTGCTCTGCGATGACCGCCCCGCTCCAACAGTCCTCCTCTGCCCGACCCTGTCACAGCCCAGTGCTCGCTTATTTCTCCTCAGTGCCTCCAAACCCCTGCTTTGGTTTGGCAAATTTCCGTAATTTTCAATGAGGGGCAAGTTGTGACTAAAACTCCTTTCAGAGCATGGTGTTTTTGGGACTCCTAGTTCTAGGACTTTCAAGTAGTCACGTAGAAGTTTGCTACTTGTTAATAGCAAGAGCACATTTGTGGGTTGGAATTCACTCTCTTTTGGTGCTGGAGACTAAGCCCAAGTCCTCATGCATGCTAGGCAAGTGCTGTACCATGAGCTACATTTCCAATCCTGTGTATGTGTATATATATATATTTTACTGAGGATAGAACCCAAGGCCTCTGTGAGGGTTTTTTTTAATGTTATATATAAATAGAGTTATTTATATGTTTATCTGTGTCTGATGAAAATAAATATGTTTTACCTAGGCCTTCTTTTTATTTGTTCCTTCAGCAAATAGTCATTGAAGAGCTATTCTGTAGTAGACGGAAGTCTTAGGAGTTAATTTCAGGTTCAGTGTTTCTCTTTGGATTTTAAAAATTATTTTATTTTTTATTAGTACATAGTTGCAGTACATACTGTATACATTCCCTGTGTGGAGTTCGAACATGCACATAACACCTTTTAATTCGGTTTTTCATACCCTTTCCTTTCTCTCCCTTTCCCCTCCCTCCATCTCTTGCTCTCCTTCCCATTTGAGAAAGATCTATCTCCCTACTTCCTATTATCTATCTTTTATTTTGCTCTAATTTGGGTTTCTGATATAGAAGAAACCATGCAGTATTTATTTCACTTAACATTAAGGTCTCAAGGCACATCCATTTTCCTAAAAATGACTTACATTTATCTTTCTTTATGGCAGAGTAGTATTCCATTGTGTGTAAATACCACATTTTCTCTATCCAATTATCAATGACCAACATTTATGCCTCTTACAAGATTTAGCTATTATGAATTGTGCTGATGTTAACATGGTTCATCATGTGTCACTGTAATATGATGTCTTTAATTCTTTCAGAAAGATACCTAGAAGGGGAATACCTGGGCTGAATAAAATTTCTAATTTTAGTTTTTTGAGAAATCTCCATATTGATTTCTATAGTGGTTGCACCAGTTTACATTCCTACCAACAATGTAGAAGGGGTCCTGTAGCCTCACCAACACTTGTTATTATTTGATTTTTTGGTGATGGCCATTCTTTCTGGGGTAAGTTAAAACCTCAGTCTCATTTTAACTTGCACTTCTATAATGACCAGCAATGCTGAGTATTTTAAAATATATTTATTGACTGTACTTCTTCCGAGAAGTGTTTATTCATTTCACTTGCCCATTTTTATTGGGTCTTTTATTTTGGAGGCTATCTAATTTTTGAGTTCTTTATATATTCTAGATATGACTCCTCTGTCTGAGGAATATCTGACAAAAAAATTTTGCTATTTTGTAGGCTGTCTTTTCACTCTGTTGATTGTTTCTATTGCTGAGCAGAAGCTTTTTAATTTGATATGATCCCATTTGTTGGTTCTTGGTACTATTTTCTGTTAAATCAGGGTTCTGTTCAGAAAGTCTTTACTTATGCCTATATCTTCAAGAGTTTTACCTATTTTATCTTCAGCAGGTTAAGTATTTCTTTTTTTAACATTTACTTATTTGATCCATTTTGATTTTAGTTTAGTACAGAATGAGAGATATGGGTCTAGATTCAAAATTCTACATGTGGATAGTCAGTTTTCCCAAAACCACTAATTAAAGGGGTTATTTTAATATCTCTCTTGTCTGTTAATATCTCTCTGTGTACCCACTTATTAGGTATCTTACTAACTCCTCCCTGTTCATGGTTCCCCACCCACTGAATCAGTAAGCAGCAGATGGAAAATACTCAGAAGAAGAAATTGAGTCCACACTGAACATGTATAGACTTTTTATTTCTTGTCATCACCCTTGAGTGTAACAACTACTTAAGTAATATTTACATTGTAGTAGTCATTATATGTAATCAAACATAATAATTTAGAGTATACATTATATGTAATCAAACATAATAATTTAGAGTATACATTATACACAAATACTATACCATTGTATATAAGGAAATTGAGCAGACATTGGTTTCTTCAGGTTCCTGGAGTGAATTTCCTACAGCTGTCAAGTGTATGTATACTGGATCACAATTCAAAATGTATCTCTTACTGTATAGCAGTAAAGGAACATGGAGACTTTCTCATGTAGTTAGTTCCTGGCATGCTCTGGGATCTAAACAGCTGCAGCCTATTCTGGCTCCAAAGCCCTCACTCGCCTTGCTAGATCATCCAGACTTTTGTGCTTTTCGTTGCTCTGTTCTTGTACGGAAGGACACAGCGTCGGCTTTTAAAAAGATTTTTCCCTGCCCAAATGTCAGGTCAAACGATAAAGAGCTCAAACTGCTTCAACCTGATGCATCTCTGTTTGTGCGAGACATTTTTGTGGAAGACAGTGAGTGCCCAGGGGCAGTGAGATCTCTGGGAGGTGGCGGGCTTTCCAAAATTTCTAAAAGCAATGAATATGGGGATTATTTTAGCCCTCAGATAGTTACAGATTGTCTCTGTGGCATTTGCTACAATCACAAACAGAAAAGCAATTAGTGTAAAGAAATCTCTATTTTTCTGATTGCAAAAATTCTGGGTTGGTGGGTGACTGTGTGTCTGGGTCCTCGCAGGACAGTTTCTTTTTGTTGTGTGCTAAAGTTTTAGCAAAGTCTCCCAAACTTCCTCTGGGGCCCTGCCATATCAAGTGCTGGGATTGGTAAATGGAGGAGTCTGTGTGATGTCTGGAGTTTAAATCGATAACCTCAGGTGTAAGGGTATGCATGAAAAGACCCAGGGGAGTCAGCTTGCTAGTCAAGGAAGGTCTTCAAAGTAGACTGTTGGTGTTATCTTCAAAGGGAGCTGATGGGTAGAGTTGCAGGGTAATAGGACAGAAGGAAGACGGGTTGCACATGACTTTTTTTCCTGGTATAGGGCAAAGCTACTGACAGAATTTTAGAAATTAATACCTCAAGACAAAATCATGTAATTTCATTGTGGAAAGCACTATTATAGTGCATAAAATTTTTTTGGTGTTAAAAGCTTTCCATAGGCAAATGTCTACGATTTTTTGTAGCTTTAGTTTTGTACTTAACTAAGGCTTTGGTTTGACCAGTTTGTGAAGATTGATCCAGAAGATGCCTGAATGTCAATCCTGTGAGGATGCGAAGTGGAGGTTATTCTCGAAAAATCACTTCATGTCACTCTCTTTATCAGCTAAGAAAAGGTAAAAGCAGAATCCAATCTTATGTACTCAGCTGGACAGTTTCAGGGTAGCACTGTTAGAGATGCTGGGAACATACTCCCGAATGCCAACTTCCCAAAGTGTATGACACTGACCCAAAAAATGGAAGAGGGAGGAGTCATTTCAGGGCAGATACTGCCCAGCTGAGGGGCTCTGAGAAGCTTAGGAATTGTTTTCATTTGAGTTTGCTTTTTTTTTTTTTCTCTCTCTCTCTTTTTAAAGGCCTTTCTCTGCTTTAATAGCAAAAATCCCTTATTCAGGAAACTTGGCAAAACTAAATATAATCCCAAACTAAAGAAAAACAAAAATAACTACCCATAATTTTCTAATTTCCTCCTCCCATCTTTTTCTCTCCCCACTAACGGAGCCAGTGACCTTTAGTGACAGCACGGGGTATGTCCTTCTCATCTTTTTGTTTTCTTTACCTTTACAGAGCTATGGAGATTGCAAGGGGCATCCTTCTTTTTCTCCCCATGTTTCTGCTGAGGGCAATTACACTGGGACTTCCATTCCTGAACAAGTGTCAGGCAGAATGCAGGCCAGTTACTCAGCTGGCCTTTCGCTGACTCAGCACGCGTCCTTCCTTGGAGTTCTCAAGAACTGCTATAGAGTGTGCTGAGTGTGACATCCCGAGATAAGGAGGGAGTGATCTGAGCAGTCCAGCTCTGTTCCAGTCCTTCCTAGAAACAGGATGTCCATCAATGCTTTAACCCAAACAACTCCTGTCACCCCAGGGGTTTAAAACCCTGCCTTGTATGGTCCCGGCTGTGGTGCAAATGGAGCACAACTAGGACTCCATCCATTCAAAGATGGCTCCCCAAGACTTAGGGGACTGCCTTGCACTGAACTCAGGTGCTTGTTTTCCCTTATTGCCTGGGCCCTCTTGTGAGTTGCTGTCTGTCTCATGGAGCTCAGACGAGTTGGTAACCAGTGCACAGAGAGCCCACATACAGCGGAGACCTTCTGCTTTCCCCATAGCTTCGTTTGCATCCCTACTCCTGTGGAAGAGGAATTGTGGGGATGAGATTGGGGACATTTTTAAAGCCTGGATCTTCTGCCGTCAAATTCATAGATTTCATCTCAGCTCATCTGATGCTTCTCAGCCAGGAGCTAAGGGAACATTTGGAAATATATGGAGCTGTTTCTTTTTCATTGCACAATTTCACTGGGGGAGATTCTGATAGCTAGTAGTGGGGACTAGTGATGTTAAACACTCTACCCAGTGAGCCAGTAGCCTGACAGCTGAGACAACCCCACAGGGATTAGCTTCCCCGGGGTGACATTGCCTGGTTCTGGGCTGCCTTGAGCTTGGAATGGTTAGAGTAACTCACAGGGGGAAAAGACTAGAAAGCCCACCTTGCCTTAGCTCTGGCCCTCATTCTTCCAGTCAGAACCTTAGTTTAAAAAGCTGATATTTTGCTTTCCATTCTCTCAGCTTCTTACTATGTTGGAATGGATTTCTAACTCTGAGGTGAAGACTGAAGTGTGATTATCAATTTCCAACAAAGACTCTTTAGAAGTATTGCACTACTGTATATAAATATTGTTTTGTACCTTGCTTTTTCACATAGATCATAGTTTTTCATGATAAATATTTTGTTTACAGCATAATGTTCAATGGCAACATCTTAATTCAATATATATATAAATATATATATATAATATTTATGCCATACTTTATCTACTCAGTTTTCTTCTTTTAGATATTTAAGTGCCCTCCTCCCCCTCCCTCTGCCTTTACCTCCTTCTTTATTTGTGACACAGGGTGAGACAGCGTGAGACAGGGTCTTGCTGTATAGTCTAGGCTTATTTAAAACTCCCTAAGTAGCCTACTCTGACCTTAAACATGTAATCCTCCTGCCTTAGTCTCTTTTTTGGAGGGTGGGGAGTACCAGAAATCAAACTCAGGACCTCATGCCTGCCAGGCAGGTGTTGCACCACTGGGCTAAATCTCTCTGGGCCCCTGCCTTAGCCTCTTGAGTGCTGGGATTGCAAGTGTTAACTACCATGTCCAGCTTGCCAACTGTTTGTATTTAATAAATAGTGTTGCAAAGAATGCATTTTAAGCTGTATCTTAGTATAAATTTCTTACTCTTTCTGATCAATTCTTAGAACTGAAATAAAGGTATATACATACTAGTTAGACTTTAAAAAACTGTTTTATTGAAGTTTCCTTGGCACACAATAGACTGTACATGTTTAAAGTATACGCACTGATAAGTTTTGACAGGCAGTATAGTGCATCCGTGGAGTCATTATCATTATCAAGATAGTGAACATGCATCACCTTTGTATCCCTTTGTCATTTCTCCTTCCTGGAGGCCATCCCCACACTGCCCCAAGCAACTGCTGGTCTGCTTTCTGTTGCAGTGGATTAGTTTGCATTTTTCTGGAGCTTTATTAAAATGTAATTATATAGTATGTCCTCTTTTTGTCTGACTTCTTTCACTCAACACACTTATTCTGAGATTCACTTATGGTGTTGCATGTATCAGTCCTTGTATGGCTAGAACACAATTTATTCATCTACTCACTTGATGATTATTTGGGTTATTTCCTGATTTGGGTTATTTGAAATAAAACTGCTATGAATATTCGTGTTCAAAACTTTGTGTGGACTTCAGCTTTCATTTCTCTTGCACAGATCCCTAGAAGATCAATGGCTGGGTCCAATGGTAGTTATACATTTAACATTTTTAAGGAATTTCCAAACTGATAAAATGGCTGAACTACATTACCACTTTGGATATTTAATTGAAGATAATGTAAGTGAATTTGAATTAGTCTAAAATTCCCTTAGATTAGGAGAATAAAATCACAGGACAGGACAGCTAGAATGCACTTGAGATCATACATGACATTTTCCTTTGCTGAAGACAAAGAACCATCCACAAAGCTGGAGGGACCTCTCCAAGGCCTTTCAGCGCACAAGTTCACTCATGCTTCAACCTCCCTATGTCGTGCCTGCCAAGGGCACAGACATCCTTCAGGTAGGCCTTGCTTTTCATGCATTTTGTAACTTTGGGCTTAAAACATCTTTTGAAATTGGGAGAACTTTTCAAGACATGGGATAAAGAGAATCCAAAGATGACTAAGAATAAAATCTCCAGAATAAAATCATATCAGACCATTTCTAGCATCAACATCAACTTAAACAGCAGGTAAAATTAAAACGTGCTTTTGTTATTAATCCTCAGAGCATCCATCTAGTGTCTACACAAACTGATGCACCCAAAAGACTGAGCCCACTGAGCAGGCCATTAAAAATAAGGAAAACAGTGCTGCCAATCATCCAGCTCCATGCTTACCTTTCGAGCCCCTGCCTCTTATTATCATATTCATAAGCATTGTCTCTAATCAGTCTTCTTAAGTAAAGTTAACAAGTATATGTGTGCACTCTCTTGAAATTGTTTTGCTAAGCCTAAGAAGCTGTCATGAGGTTGCAAAGGCTGCCGCTTTAACCAGATTTCATCTCTGTGTGTCACTGCTCATGTCAAAGTAAAAATGCACTCAGACGTAAGAGTTGTCCTGCTTTCATCAAGAGTGCCAGCCTGCCTGAGCCTCGTTCCGCTTGGTTAAGCTTGTTATTTAAATTGTTAAAATTGAGACATCGGCAGTAAATTTCAGAGAAGATATAACAATTATTAGATACAAGCTGGGTTCTTGTACTTGAGAGTATACCATGCCCTCCATCCACCAGCAGAATTAGCCACAAATAATTTACAACAGTTTCTTTAAGAAGTGTGCCCTGTAGTACTTGGATGGCATTAAATCACAGCCTGTCCTCCACTGGGTCATATTTCCAACTTGGAGATGGATTTGGTTCCAGGCAGCAGAAAGGCGGCACACTCCAGGGGACGCCTTTCAAGGCCTATAACTCTTGAAGAGCTGAGTGAGGGTTCCTGAAGCTGCCTCCTGGCTATGAGTCTTGTATTTAGGTGACTTTATATACCAGGCTTAGGATCCATACTCCAGAACAATCCCTCCTTGCAGGTGAGGAGAAGGAAATGCCAGGAGACTGCCAGAGTGAGCTTGTGACATTCACTGATTTCATTAAGAACCTATAAGAACATTTAGTGTGATTGTGCCCTGGACCACAGTCGAAAGGCAAAGGGGAGAGTACAAAAGAGGCTTAGAACCTTCTGACGGATCCTGACGGGCCATGTGAGCCAGCTTCTCTGTCCTGTCTTACAGTGAAGGAGCCCCACTGTGTGGCTGCATCTTTAACTGTTGGTTCATTCTGTTGACTTTGAAGGGTTGGAGCTTTTTGCTTAATACAAATACCATAACTCCCAAAACAAATCTCTTTTAATCTGTACCATGGGGCTGATTGTTTGGACCTAAATGCAATGCTTGTCATTTAGTTATGCAAACTTTCATCCTGCTAATTTTGGGCCATTATATTTAAAGACCCTGCATTTGACATTTAGTGTATCAGACTTGTGCTCTCTACACATTGCCATGAACCCCCCTCAAACTCCTCCCCCTCACTTCTAACACTCTTATCCTATCGTTCTTTCTGGAGCAGTCCTGGAAGTCTATTTTCATGAGCATCTTTAGTTGTGCTGCCGTGGCTGCCTTGATGTCCTGAATTAATTCCAGACACTTACCTTTCATGGTCGTTTCTTTATCTTTGTCCAAATCATAGAGAAAGAGAGAAATTTCAGACCTGGAAGAAAGCTTACACATCATCAATCTAATGCTCTCATTTTCAAAATCAATACACTAAGAACTAGACAGGTCAAATTGCTTTTCTGAAGGCTTGCCTCTAGATAAGGGCATTAAGCCATGGATACTCTTTGAAAATAGGTTGTCTTGTTATTTGAAAATGAGCCCACATTTCTTCATTTTATTTACAAGGCTACTGTGGAGGGGTTTAGATGTATTCAGAGTCAGAATCTGTTCTTGGAATTTCCCTTACTCTTACTTCTTACATATCACCTCCAGACTCTATCTCTGCACTATCTTCTGGCTCTTTCTTCTTTTCTTCACCCGTTTTCATTATGGTCACTTCTTAGGGGAAACACCTGATTGTGCCTCCCTCCTGTCTGTCCGTGGGTCACTCTGTGGACTCAGATGCATGAGATTACTCAGAAGCTACTCTGCACTTCTGTATGAGCAGCTTGGAAGCACAAGGGTGTGCTAGTCAAGGCCCCACAGGTAAGCAGATCCAACGGGATGTGTAGTGTATGCTATAGTTTGAATAGATCCCCTGAAGGTCATTTATTGGAAGCTTAATATCCATTGCATCAGTTTTGGGAGATGGGGCCAAATGAGAGATGACTAGGAATGGATTAATGTCATTATTGTGGGAGTGGGGTAGTTAGTATGAGAGTGAACTTGTCATAAAAGTGAGTGTGGCCCTTCCTTGCCCTCACCCTTTATTGCTATTCCACCTCCTGCTATGTTATAATATACCATGAAGCCCTTGCCAGGTATTGGCACTATGCTTGTGGATTTTCTAGCCTCCAGAACCATAAGCCAAATCAAGTTCTGTCCTTCTGTTACAGCAGCAAAAATGAACTAAGCTACACATGTGTGGTGTGTGTTTAATTTAAAATTGTACTACAATAAAGCATACATTACCATTAATCCCCCTCAAAATACTCTCCCTCACTTCCACCACTCTTATCCCACCATTGTTTCTGAAGTAGTCCTTGAAGTCTGTTTTCACGAGTGTCCTTGGTTGTGCTGTCATGGTTGCCTTGATGTCCTGAACCAATTCAAAACACTTACCTTTCATGGTCATTTTGACTTGGGTGAAGAACCAGAGCCAGAAGATGCCTAATGCCATATATCTGGTGAAGATAACAGAGCTTCTGTTGGGTGGCTCATAGTAGCATTCGTGGTATTTTTGATCCTACCACATAAAGACACTCATGAAAGAGGACTTCCAGAACTGCTTCAGAATGTGGCAAGAAAGATGGGATAAGTATGTTTGAAGTGAGAGGGTGTATTTTGAAGGAAATTGATGACAATGTATCTTTTATTGTAATAAATATTTTATTTAGAGATTCACCGTATTTTCTGATCACTTAGTACATGAAGCTATATATATATATATACATATATATATACACATTATATATTCATGCCAGATCTGGCACTATCTATCTATCTATCTATCTATCTATCTATCTATATATATTACTCTAAGGACTTTAATTGGTTTATTTTAAGGATTTGGCACATCTGACTCCAGAGGCTGACAAGTCCAAAATCTGTGGTATAGGCCAGCTTGAATCCACTCTGAGACTCAAGAGAGCCAAGGGGGTATTCCAGTTAAAGGCGGGCAGGCCATCATTCATTTAAATGTAAATCTCATTCAAAAACATTCTCGAAATTGACACATAAATTAACCATGACAGAGAGCTAATACTATATGAAACAAATCTTTGACTACTCAGGTATGGGAGTCAGTGAATGCATATATTTTGGTCCTTCCCTGTCCCTACCCCCAACAGCTGTGACTGTCCTAACAACCCACCTGCAGTGCAGCCCCTCAGAGGGCCTCTCTGAAGTGCATTCTGCCTGCATAGTTGAGCATGTGGCTGTGCTTCAACCTAAGGGGGCTCGGCTTGATAGCTCACATCCTTGTTTTTCCTGCTCCCCTGATTCATTCCTCCTTTCCCTGATGAAAAACCCTTAGTTTTAGACATACATCTCAACCATTTTACACTTGCAACTCTATTCTTGAATCTACAAAAAATGCAGATAGACTCTACTGAAATAAAGAACTAGACAGAAAACCTTTATGACCAATATTTTCTGAACTATGAAAAATTACTATAAGATCTCACATCTCCAAAAATACCCCCCTGTTTTATTAGCCTTTCAGTAATTGGTCTTGACCCTTATCGAGACAAAATTCCCACTGACTTGCAATTGATTGAGCTGATTTGACTTGAATAAGGTCAGCCACAAATGGCCCCTTTTCTACTCGACATTCTGATCGCGTGATGCAATGTGTCATAATGCTGCAATGATGTGTATTGGCAATCTTATACTGATGATTAATTGCTGCAAAAGTAATTTCTTTATAATTGCTCCTGAATGCTTTTGGTGGCCTGACATCATAGGGAACTCAAGTATGCTGGCTTAGAACAGCTCCAGGAAGCTGATTTAGTGCTCCTGTCCCAGTCTAAAATGAACCCAAGTCTTTGAAAATTACAATCAGTTAGCATTTTTTAGATGGGAACTCTGTGCCAGGCACAGCATAAAACAGTTTACATGCACCATCCAGGCTCGTGTGGTTTTTGTAACAGCCCCATAACAGAGGTGCTGCAAGGAAGGCGTTCCTGGACTGGCCCAGTTGGCAACCATTGGAGAGGTCACTTCCGTTACTGAAGGTCACACACACAGGTGTTGGGAGGCAGGTGGTCTGGCTCCAAAGTCCAGCAGAGGTCCTACAACTTCCTGCTGACTTTTAATCCTTCGAAGGGCTTTTGGAGTTCAAGACACACAAGCTTTATATTCATGGTACCTGGCCTGCTCTCGTTGCTCATAGTCATGTGGCTGGACCTTTTGCACTTAGGTGTCAGCTTGCATATAACCTCTTGAGAAGACTGTCCCTGATTACACCCTGGAAAGTAGGTCTCCTGCCTAGCTGGGGGTGTTCCACTTAAAAGACTGACTTTCCTTTAGAGCATTCATCACAATCTATACTTACCTTGTTTGCAATAGCGTTTTGTTTCTTTATTGTCTCCCACTGGAATATAAATTCCACGAGGACAACAGCTTTGTCTGATTTATGTGTCACTCTCTCTCTAGCTTCTAGGACAGTGACCAGCCCTTCAGAGATGCTCAACCTTTGTTGCTGAGTGACTAACGAACAGGTGAGCAGGAGCAGGGCTGCAGATTGGGTGCTGTGTGGTCTGGCCAGCCTCTCCAGGCAAAAGGGGGAAAAGGTGAAGAAAAGGACAGGTAGGATGACACATTTGCAGCACAGCTTGCTTTCCCTGTGCCTGCTCACTGCCTCTCCACCAGTTTTTCCTGCAGGCTCACTCCCAACTCACCCCTGCCTTGAAAGCATCTTTTTACCTCACCACAGATATACTCACTTCCCCTGTGCCAAAGGAGATGTTGAAACTGACTTTGGATACCTCAAGACTGATGGGTACTGGCGTTTGCCTCATAGAATCACTGTGGACACCAGACAGTCCAGGAAATCCAAGGAGACAGCTAACCAAAGGGACTCAGTATCTCGCAGTTTGGACTGAGACAGAGGAGTCTTGACAGGGATGCCCAGTGACCACACACCTCCTTGAAAGCTGTCATGGCTCATTACTGGCCCGTATTCTTGGTAAGAAGTGACGAGACCCTAATGCCTCAGTGTGAATGCCCTGGCTTTTGGAGGATCAGTTGATCCTAAGTATAAATCCAGATATTACACAAAATACCTTTCACCCCAAGGTTGGGAGGGAGAGGAAGGGCCACTTGGATTTATTTGCAAGGTCTGCTTGTTCCTATCTGCAGCCATTCACAGCAGGGCTCCAGTGTCAGGAGCCTCAGAAATAAGCACATTGCATTTGCATTCTCCAGGTTCCAAGCGCATCCTCACAGCCTTTCAAAGCACCTGACATCCTTTCAAGTTAGCTGCTACAAAGGCAAATGCAAACAGAGCGTGTTTCGGGGCGTCCTGTCAGTCAGCCCTCAATCTGTATGTTCTTCCAGACACTTCTTCTCTTGCCTGATTTATTTCATATTAAAAGGCCTGTCAGCCTGTATCACAAGAATGGCTTGAGAAAGAGTGAGTGATGTTTGTTGAGCGGCTTTTATGTTGTTGTTTGTTATTGTTAAAATAATGGTCTCCTTGCAGGCTACACTCCTGACTCACCCTATGCTGCCCTCTCGGTCTCTGCTCACCTGGTCCGCAGGTATCTCCACATCGTGCTCTGAATTCCATGTGCTGGAAGCATTTTCATTAGAAATGCATTCTGGGAGGCAGTGGCAGACCCTTTTTTTATTATCCATCAAATATATCTCTTTTTACCATCTGATGGCTTGGCAACAGGACTATTCTTCTTTCAAATAAAATAAATGTGGCTGCAACATGGCAGAATATTCAGCATTGAAGAGGCTCTGCCCTGGCTAATGCGAGCTGCATTCTGCGGGCTTCATTACGGAGGGACACTAATGATGCTCCCTATGGCTCCCTATTGGGTTGCTTTATTGTAGCAGCTGCATTATTGTTTTGTGTTAGTATATTGATTATTGCCTTCTCCTGTCATTTAGGCCAGGTTTCCTTACTTTTATCTGCTATTTTGGCCTACAGATATAATTGCTCCACCATTCCATACTATTAATTTCTCACTACTCCTGAAGGTGCCTGATTGTTAGTGAATCGGCCAATCAAGGCCATTTCACTTGCCATGTGAAAACTCTTGATTAGCAAAATAACCAGAAATCTGACTGTCACCAGCACAGGCTCTAACCTAGTGGCTCTAGTTTGAGTGTGCATGGGAATTATCTCTGGGAGCTTGTGGAAAGCAAACTCCTGAGCCCTAGGCCTCTGGACTGTAGCAGGGGTAGGAATGGGGCTCCGAACTCTTTATTTTAAATAATCACTTTGGTGATGCCCAGGGAAAAGCTTGGAATGGAGGTAAGAGTGAGGTCGAGCTGCTGGTGGTGAGGGGATGGCAGGCAGCTGACAAGGGGCCGTGGACTGTTCTTGTCCCAGGCTCCACCTACCTCCCTTCAGCCTCCTCCCTTGCCCAATCTCTCAGTCCTGCTCCCGATCATAATAGCTCTGGTATCATGGAGAATTTCAGAGAAGACCAGAACAGCTTCAGAGAAAGGCCCAAACCAGAAATACTTTTCATTTTGCTTTCTTTTCCCGTACTATTTTATGATGAAGAGAGGAGGGGAAGAAGAAGAAATTTACTCTAGAATTAAAAAATGAACAAATTAATTTGCTCAGTAACAAAGCCTTCCAGGGACCTGAGGAAAATGATGCCTTTCAGAAAGCTGCAGACCCACCTCTCTGAGGCTGAGTCCCTGGTAGGAAGCATTGGGCATCTGTGGTCTGATGAGAAGATGCTGCGGTGGGAGGGAGCATCCTCTGGGTACCAGCATACATAGCACATGTCTGCATCTGCTCTCAGATAATGCCCCATGAAATGTGGCCACTGAGGAGGGTGGGGCAAATCACTGAGACTCAGTGGGACTTGGGAAGAAAGTCCATGGCACACCTACAGTTAAATAAATTCTGCTAGACACAAAGAAAACACATACTCAAGACTCGTTGTGGGGCTGGGGATTTAGCTCAGCGGCAAAGCGCCTGCCTTGCAAGTGCAAGGTCGTGAGTTCGGTTCCCGGTACCAGAGAAAAACCAAAAAAAAAAAAAAAAAAAAAAAGAATTAAAAGACTCGTTGATTTCTGATTATTTCACTAGGTTTTGCTATTGTCTGTGCTCTGGACATTATTTAGTTCTATTGTATTTGTGTGGTAGAAATACTGTACAATAGTGGGGCTTAGGCACTGTGTGTCATGACCCAATTGTACATCCAGTGACACCATTTTAGCAAGTTGAAATTGACCATGGTAGGAGTATTTACACCACAAAAATAAGCAAGTGCTGCAAATCAACACTTGATTTATTGCTTTGGTGAGTAGCTAGCACTAAGAAAGTGATGGAGAAAATGTCACCAATACAGATTAAGGTTAAAAAGATGTCATATCTGTAGCTGTTACATTGTGACTAGCACAAAAATCTGAGGAAATTTTCTTTCAGTTTTTGAAGACTATTATCTGATTCAGCAAAGATGTCATTCATGTCATCAACCAAGGAATATAGTTTTGACAGATGCCTTCATTTCTTCACTTTTGTTCTACTCATTAATGTGAATGAAAATATCAACTACTCTTCATGTTAGAACTAGGCTCATTCATCACTTGCAACCTAGGATGGGAATGGTTAGCAACGTCTGTCAAAAATTGGCAAAATCCTTTTAGAGAGAATCAATTGACTATTTGGAATTACAATGAAGAGGTTTGATAATTTTATTTTTGTTTGTAAATACATGCTGAACATTCTGCAAATCAGTATTTGTAATAAATTTATGTGTAGAAAATTTACAGTCCAGAGTAAGTTTATTTACAGAAAATTATGCATACAGACAGCCTCTCCCTGTTCCCTACCCCAAACTGACTATTGAACTTTCTCTAGAACATTGCTGCCCTAATGACATTTACAAATATAAACTCAGGAACTTCTCCCTGGAAGCCCCACATACAGAGCAAATTTATTCAGGGGCTTATTTACCTACCAGATGATGGGCCTCTTGAGTAAAGAGCTCATGTCTAATTCAACCCTTTATCTGCTCTTACGCCTAGCACAGTCTGTATTCAGTGAGTTCTCAAAAATGCTGAACAAATAACACATCTCAGTATGGATATGTCAACTGGTAGTTACATAAAATATCCATGGTAAGAGTAAAACACAGGAAAACCAGAAAACAGAGCAAAAACTGTAGGCTTCATGAGTCCTTCTAATTTAGGACTAGCAATTAGGAGGAAGTTTCTGTTTTAATTGCAAGAAACTCTCTAGTAGTTTACATTTGGAATGACAGCCGAGCCTAGCTCTCTGTCCCTCTGCCATCTCTTCTATTTATGGCACAGCCAGCTTGCACTTGGTATGGAGTACCAGTGTACCAGGCACTGTGACGATGGCAGCTGGGACGTGGGAGAGGAAGGATGAACAAGAGGAAGGGAGGTCACACTCATTAGAGTTCCAGTTCATATCCTGGCTAGGTGCCATTGACTATGCTGCTTACCACATCAACAGTATTTTATTCAAACTTCACAACCAGCCTTGTGAAACCACACAATCAGTCCTATGTTACACTTAAGAAAATTGAGGCTTATAAAGGATCAAAAGCCAGACAAGCCTGTTCCAGGACCAAGACGTCCACTCCCAGAGGGCTGGATAGGCTTTGCTTGCAGGGCTGCTTCCTTGACTGAATGAGGTTTGACCTTAAAACAGGCTTTGCTTTCTTTGCTCTGCTCCAGCATCCTGGCCATAAATGGGGTTTTGGATGATATTTTGCTGCATTGAAGCCTGCTATTAGAGGTATTTTTGTTTGTGTTTTTGTTTTTTGAGCTGCCTATGTTGCCAGTACATTGGGACCTCTAGTTACTGTGGATTCTGCTGCTCTGGGGATGGCTGAATGGCCCCTGTGTGGGAATTTTCTTGGCCTTTTTCATGGAGGTCAAGTTTTGGGGCCTTGGAGGAAGAGGAGTCACAAGGAAGCCTGCTGCATTGCCATGCCCATCCTTAAAGCTCCCAAGAGAAAATGAATCTGGAACACATCTCAAGCGGCTTCTTCTATTGTTTAACAAAGGTTACTTTTAAGGATTTCTTATTTGCATCTATCCTGAACTTTTCACCATATTTGAGCACGTTTCCCAGATCTGGGGTGCCCTGTTATCAGAAGACTCTACAGCCATAGCACTTGGTTTATGAAATGGTGTGTGTTCCCAGAGGGCTCTGCAGGCCTCTGTGCACCAAAGATTTCATTCAAGCCAGGTCAGAAAATGTGGACATCTAAGCGGCCCACCATCCAAATGGGTGGCCACTCCTCGCCACATGGGTCTAATTTGCCTAGCATTTCTTAATTTCTTACTAATTTCTGAGATATTTGCTGCAATAACATGTCTCACAATGAACTCATTTGGTATTAATGTGAATGTAATATGCCATTCCATAGGAATTCCACTGTAATTTAGCAATCATTAATGTCCATTTATTGTAAAGTGGTACAGAAAACACTTTATTGCCTGTAAATTACCAAAGCAATTTTTCCCTTTGTGTGCATGTATGTTGTATGTGCCATTTAATGAAGATCTTGTGAACTCGGGAATAGAAACTTCCTGCAAAGTTCCAGGCCATTCATCAAACAACTATTGCAAATGACCTTACCATCCTGCACTTGGTTGCATCAAAGGACTTTGTTTTGCAGTGTCTAAGGACACTGCAGCACTGTACTCCAGTGGCTTTGTACCATGGTCTCTTCTGCCATGAGCATTTCCTGAGTTCTACTGGGAACTCAGGAAATTCCAAATTCCTTCTCTTAGCCATTTGTTGCTTTTCTATCTTGACAGTCAGAGGGTAGCCACATTTGCCTCCCTCATTTGTGGGCATCTTCCTCTGTGACACTCCTGAATGCTAAGTGAACCAGTGCTATTTGAACCCATCCTGCTTAAACGTTAAACTCCTGCCACCATAGTTTCAGCTAGATTTAAGATCAAAAGCAGAAGTAAAAGTCAGTGTGGCAATGCAAAGCATTAA
Source organism: Chinchilla lanigera (assembly GCF_000276665.1). Lineage (NCBI taxonomy): Eukaryota > Metazoa > Chordata > Mammalia > Rodentia > Chinchillidae > Chinchilla > Chinchilla lanigera. The sequence continues at coordinate 28,278,002 of NW_004955410.1, forward strand.
TCTCCTATGTCAGTTGCGTTCACTGTTGCTTTAAAAAAAATTTCAATAGATTGACTTAGTATTCATTTATATGCAATAGGAAGAATTTACCTTGCTTCCTGTCATATGGTTACTAGTGCACCATTCTGGATTTTTTTTTTTTTTTTTTAAATTTTTAACAAAGATCATCTCTGGACCAAAAACAATCCCAACCAAATAAAAGCAACACTCCACACCTCTCACTCTTCTTTATCCTTCTGATACCATTTTCTCTGTGATGTAACTGAGTGATTTTGCAGCAGAAAGCTCCAAAAATTAAACTTGAACTTTCCAAATAGCTTCCTAATAACCGTTGCCCAAATCAATGGGGCTCCATGAATATTTTGACACAGTTTAAATGGGTTTGTATCCTCACCACTGAGATCTGGTGATTTAGCCTGTCAGGCTGCAAATGTGGAAATATCACCTCTCACTGAGCAAAGTCCAATATCTCATTAGAAATGAAAATAGAAGAGAAGGGAAGCACAAATGCTGTCAGTGGCGGTGAGGAAAGAAATTAAACCTCCGGAGGCCTGTATATCTTATACAAAAGATTATGCACTGCCAGGCTGTATAAATCATGCCAGGGCTCTGGGGCTGCAATGGGCTAGAAAATAAAAAACCATAAAAGTGTCATATTGAAATACAGTCACTGAGAATTCTTTTATGATGAGTCTAAATTCGCCTGACATTCTCGCAAATTCAGGGGCCTGCTTGGGTTGTTTATACCCGGCCTTTCTCTGTCAGTCACGAAGTCCCAGTTTCCACAGCAAATTATTCTAAACAGGGCTTATTATCAAGGCATAAAAAAGTTAAAACACAGATGGCTGGAGAGTTCCTGTTTAATTTAAATGCCCTGTGGCCCACATCAATGTGAGTCTGTCTTGTCCTAGATTTACTATCAATAAATTGGCTGCACTTATTAGATGGCAGAGCCCTAAGATGTTGGTGGGGAGTATTTCAAATAGAATTAACATGAAGAGATGCAGAGCTGTATCCTATCATCTGTGAAATATGCAGAAGGACAGGCCATACATAAACAGGTATGACCACTCGCACTGGGGTCTGTATGGACCAGTGAGCCTCACCTCTGACAGGTGTTAATTATTGTTTCAGGCTTAATTAGCAGTGACATTTTCTCCTCTAGTTAAAATAAAAAAAATAAATGATCAGTATAACGCAAGCAAATGGGACCTAGATTTTCAGAGCAAGTAAAGGCAGTTTGGGCCCTAAGAAACAAACAGGGTCTATACGAGCATTTTATTTGGAATGACACACTGCCAGTTTGTGAAAATATGGGCCAGCTTTCCCTTTGGCTGATTTATCTTTCAGCCTTGCTTGTACATCAGCCATTCAGTCAGTGACACTCGTTGGCTTTCTTGCTATGCTGGAGGCATTGCAAGTGGGTGACTGGAAAGGTTGAAAAGTGGCAGAGGAGTCCCTGTCCTTGAGGCAACCTGAGTCCAGGGCTCTGAGGAGGGCGTGGAGGTGAGTGGGATTCTGAGTACACGGTGAGTCATTATTAAATGTCCCATTGATGTAAAAGGAAAGCTACAGGATGGCACTATAGCTGTGGGAGAGCTGGGGCTTCCAAAGCTTCAACAGAAATTGTCTGACCCCAGGCACGCCAGGGTTCAAGTCCAGACTTGGCCTCTTAGTGAGAGTGTGTCTGGGAGTCTGTGGCAGATTATTTGCTTTCTTTGATTTTTGATTTCTCTCGTGGAAGAGGATGATCTAGTTTACTCCAGAGGGTGCTGGTAAGGATCAAATGAGAGGACACATGCCGACCTAGTAGGGTGCCTGGGACATTTAGTGTTCAGGGCATGGCAGTGGCATAGTACCTCCCACTCTCACTTCGGTGCCACAGAGAACTCTCCTGACCCACTGAAGGAATGAGTCACATACTGTACATGCTTAGAGTGAGCAATGGAGACAGTGCCTCAGGACCTCCGAACAACATTGTTCATTCTCCTCACGGGAAGGCTAGGATCAAAATTGATTGGGGATTGTCTCTCTTCTGCAAGCACAGTACATCTTAATGTTTTGCAGAGAATGGACCCAGTGAGAGGAGGTGACTAGTCACATGGCCCACCTGCTGCTGCCACTAACATCTCTGGGCTCCTCTTCTTCCCTGGGGCCTTCCTAGGATTTCTGGTCTCATTTACAGAAACCCTAGGTGTGATGGCTTCATGGCAGAGAGCTTCAGTCCACCACATTGAAGACAATGGGGTTCTATCTTGCTCCTAGTGCTGAGTTTTACGCAAATTATCCTTTCATTGTCCCCTCTCTGAGTACTACAAAGTGGTAGAGGTCTGCTCTCTACTTGATTCAGACCCATTTAGGGAGAAGATGTGAAAAGACAAAGGCTTCTACTCCACTGTGATTCCCAAGAAGAACAAAGTAAATGAAGACGAACCATTTGTGACACCAGCTGCATCACTCAAGTGAGCGGTCTGGCTTTGGAGAAGAAAGTAGATGAAGGAGGAAGTCTGTGCCTGAGCTCTGTTCCTCCCTCAGGTTGACCTCTCCCTGTAGCCTGAAGGAGAGAAAGTGAGCGCTTGGCTATGCTGGGAACCAAAGATGCCCAACACTTTGCTTACAAGGTTCACCCCAGTTCATGCCTTTCAGTGTCCATGTCTCTATGGAAGGCTAGCTTCTCTTAAGATTTGTGACTTGTCTTTGGTCAAATAACTTTGAAATTGAATGCTACATCTCAAGTTTGATAGCCCACGAGGCATCAGGGCCACATTTGTTTCCTACCTAGGATTATTTCAGTGGTGGACGATGAATAGAGAAGGGTGGAGCAGAATAACAAGGTTTATATGGTATGTTCTGCTGTCCCCTCCTCCAACACACACACACACACACACACACACACACACACACACACACATCTGCCTTTTACCTTCTGCAGCCACTAGACTTCCCAAATCATCACAGAAGGAACTTCCCAGAAATCAGACCAAGGAGCAACCTAAATAAACCCTTTTGCTTTACTTGCCCTTAGTAGACCTAAAGATAGTTAATTTTGGAGGTCACACAGCTGAGTAATATCTTATTAGTTTCTCACTAGCTTTGCTGTAAATAACACCTCCAATGTATGGGTTATGATCATGATTGCCTAGTTTACTTTTCAGGGACTCAAAGGCCACTTTTGCTGAAAACACTGATCCTTCACTTAAGCTTGCAGATGTCTGATGGGTGGTTGGAATGAGATGAAAGGGTGTCTTTATATTGTGTTGAAATTTCTTGCTGATTTAACCTTTGGGTCATATTCTTTTCAGCTTTGCATGTAGACAGATTGATAGCCTGTTGGAGCTGGTGTTTTCTTCTGCCTGTACCCTTGTGCTCTTGCAGGAGCTGCTGCAGCCCAAGCATCCACAGTCCTTCAGCCTTATCACAAGGTCGGGATGTTTGTGCAGGATGATGACAGTAGCCACCAGAAAAACTCAGCCGTTCCCAGGACAAGTTGACCATGACCATGGTAGCTCAAATGTTGCATAAAAGTGAAAACATCTTTTGGAACCATGCCCATGGCCAGTGGAAAATTACCAGACTTTAGCCCAACCTTCTAAAATATCAATAAAAGCCAACCTCACCCGTTGTTAGGAGGGCAGTTTGGTTTCCATCTTAATCAGAGCTGTCTTCTTTCAGCTCAAGGCCCAGTGAAAGCCTTGTGTTCATAACACTTGGCTCTGTTTCACTTTCATTGTAAAAGATCCCGTGTTGGGTCACTACGGCTCATCCATGTGGTCGCTACCTGGGAGCGGCTAGGGAGCAAGGCATCACGGGGTTTATTCTTGGACTGGGTGCCTCTATGCTCTCTGATTCTCCTTCAGGACAAAGAGTATTCCCCAAGCTATTGATGGCTTACAGTTGAATCTCCTAGCTTATAGCCTAAAAGGGCTGTCTTGTTCAGGGTTATGAGCCCTGCCTGAGGGTCTTGCATCCAGTGACTGGCTAATGTGGGATAAAAATATTCCACCACTTTGCTTCATTGGCAGCAGAGCTGAAGGCCATCCCACCGCCTATGGGGCTGATTGCGAACTCTGTGCTGCTGCAGCCTGGCCCAGCTTCTCAGTCTTTCCAGTCCTGCTGCACATTCGCAAGTGGGGCTCCCAGACCACTCTGCAGTCCCATACACACTCGTCTCCGTCTGCTTCCTGGGAAACTTGACCTGTGGCATCGCTCCCTAAATCCCCTGGGAGGAGGAATGACTAGTGAGCACAGGGAGGAAAGATTTCTGGAGTGTGAGAAGAGAACAATGAAATGACAATCATCATCACTGATGTAAATTCATTATTCAGACTTTATGATCAAGTCCCTCTTTCCTATGGAAATGGAGGGATTTAGCTGTAGATGTGATTACAATAAAGTCTATGCTAATGAGGTAGTCATCCATATTTCTTCTGCTAGAATGTCATCACAATCTTCATATGTCAAATCATAAAGGCTTTAATACATTCTTGAGCAAATTTCCATTTTGGGGGAAATCTAAATACGAGCCAGTGGGGGAAGGTACTGGATTATGAGCAAGAAGTGGTTAGTAGATCACCTATTAAATGTAAATTAAATTGTGTAATTCTCTTGACATTATACCTAAAAGCCCAAGAAAGATCTGATGTTTGAAAAATTAATAGTCTCTTATCAATAAAGAGAACCAGGAAGTTGACACCTTATCAGTTATCAGTTGTCAGCCAGTTTAGAGCAGGGCAGGTGCTTGGAGGACAATGGGGAATGTGGGTAGAATGGGGGTCTAAGGTAAGTGCTGGGTCTATGGCCATACCACCCTGAACGCGCCCGATCTCATCTAAGGTGAGTGCTGGGAATGAAAACAAGCTCTACCTGCTTTATCATTTCTTAGCTAAGTACTGTGATGTTATGACCCAAAACAATATTTCCCAAAATATGGTATGCAACCACTGGTAGAACCCAAGAGAATTTTAGACAGTTATATGTAGAAAAATATTGGGCTGGGAATTTAGCTCAGTGAATTTGTATTGCAGTTAACTTGTTGTGGAAGGTGTTTCTGGTCTTCTGTTTATAGGTGAATTTTATATAAATACAAATAAACCTATATAAATTCTATCATCTATCTACCTATCTATCTATCTATCTATTTATTTATCTACCTATCATCATCATCTTCTGCAGTACTGGCAATTGAGCCCTGGGTCTTCATTGTGAGCTACATTCTCAGCATCTTCTAAAATTTTGAGATACAGTCTCACTATATTGGTAAGTTTCTCTGGCTGGGCTCAATTTGAATCCTCTTGTTTCAGCCATGCAAAATACTAAGATTACAGGTGTGCACCATGTGCCTGGCTAAATAAAATATTTAGTAGTACAAGTAGCCTGTAAGAATTGTTTTAAAAATCATCACAATGGTGGTATGTGGATGACAAAAGTTTGGATATTAAATTTGTTGCTTCAAAGTGCGAAAGAGAACTAGACAAAAGAGACTGTCAACCAGCACATTGCGGAAACTCAGAAAACATGAAATAAAACGCCAAATGATACTGTTTAGAATTCATTCACATCTAATTGATAAAACTGCTTACACTAACTGCTGCTGTTTTTGGTGTGTCCCTAAATTTGTCCGTCTTATCCATGTCCTTCCCGACCTCAGTTACATAGCGGGCAAAATGGTTTTAGGACTTTCAGTCTCGAGAGTGCATGTGCGATCACTGAGATCTTGTTACTTCTCACACCCATGATATTATTGCCCATCAGTTACATACCCAACATGCACCAGGCACTGCTGAAGCCCATCAGTTAAACATAAAACCCTAGAGAATTTAAAGGGCATCTGGAAAAATGAAATTCCCAGTCTCAAAGGTTTCCAGACTAAATAGAGAAGCACTTTAGGAGACTTCAGAGAACTGATGGTTTTCAAACCTTTTCAGTCCCAGAATATTCTGTTCAAAGAAGTCTGACTAGGAAGCACCTAAGTACAATAGAACAAAGAAAGAATGGATTGGTTCAAGAGAGGCTGGTGGGGGTGCTGGGTGTCTCCTTTTTCTCTGCTGGGCACCTGTTCCTCATTCCACCCCTGAGGCTTGGGAGATGTAATGTATCATTTGGAACAGTTTTCTCTACAAATACCATGTTATGTCTGCAGTGTGGTAAATGGTATGTTTAAAAAATTAAAAAAAAATTTATATTGAAACATAGTAACTGTACATATATACGGGGTACAGTGTGACATTTCAGTGCATGTATGGAATATTGTAATGATTGGATCAGGGTAATTGGCATATCTGTCACCTCAGACATTCATCATTTCCTTGTGCTGGGAACATTCAAAGTCCTTTCTACTATTTTGAAATATTTAATTAATTATTGTCAACTACAGTTATCCTACTGTGGGCTAGAACATTAGAAGTTGCTTCTCCTATCAGACTGCTCCCCATACATGACACAATGATTCTGTACTCTCTGACAGTATTACAGCATGTTTTGCTCAAGAGGAGAGAGAGTGGGGGAGCTTATTTGTCACTGCACAGCCCCAGCACCCAGGAAAACTCCTGGTACACATTGGGTGAACAAATAAAAGAATTCATGGAAAAAAAAAAAAAAAGAATTCATGGAAAAGAAAAGTTAGTCAGTGATAAATTTTAATAGGAGAAAGGGTGTGCACATTTTCAAAATTTCTAGTAAATGAAGACCAGCTGAGGGCAGTAGGAGAGGACATAAATCTAAAAATGTGGCAAGCCCTGCAGTTGATGATGCCTGGGATAGGGCAGTAGCTAAGGAAATGGAAGGATAATGTGAATCTGAGATATTCAGAGAAGATAGAATATTGATGATGGATGGGGTTTGGGAACCCAAGAAACTTGAGTCAGAAAGGAGTTCAGTTTTGATCACAAAGGTGATTGTGGAAGGATTGGCAATGCCATAGTAATTCTTCAGAATGCCCACTGGAAGTTAGCTCATGGCATAAGTCAGCACTTGGCTTAGCAGACATGAGTCAGCCTTGGCAATGTCTTGGGTGTGTGTATCCTGGAGATGAAAGTATGATGCCTGTGATAAATTAGCAATGCCTATGTGCTTGGGACTTGGCCCGCAGGGTTTGCCAGCTACAGCCTGAAATACATCTCAGTCATATGGGACATGATGAGCACTAGTGTTCTTCAGCCAGCCCCTGGAGAACACAGCCAGTCCCTGAAGCGTCCAGTCCTCCAAGCCGGTGACATTTATTTGACACCTTCCTCTGCTTGGTGGCTCACTGGATATACTGAGTTGTCTCCCTAACTGGATGAAAAGGACATAGAGCGCAGGGGGTTGTACTTTTTTATACTTTCCATATTTTTTTTTCAACCTCTCGTGAGAATTTGCTATGGCCATCTGGTTGACTAAATGGTGCTGACAAACTGAAAAGTTTCTGGGAATGCCCCCATTCCAGGTCACTCCTGACCCATCATCATCTGTTTTCTGGATATCCAACCCGTGAAGGACCGGATCATCAGCTAGCTTAACTTTCCTGGAAACTGAAAGGCAATTTTGATTTATTGTAGCCTCACAACAGGAGTGTACCAGGAGAGGCTATGTCTTCTCTTGGTAGAACATTCCCATTCAACAATGTTACCTTGTGCATGTCGCAGCAACTTGCTGTACGGGGAGGGACATTTTAAAAGCTCTGCTGGCATCATTCCAGCTGGATCATTTCAACTAATTGACTGGAAGGGACACACACACACACACACACACACACACACACACACATGCGCATACATACCCATGCAATGTTCGTATTGGAAAGAGGCTAGTTATTCAGCTTCAAAGGCATCTATATGCAACAATTGTGTTGCAAAAACAAAATTTGTGTATGAAACGATAAGGTGTTACCTAAGACATTATTCTCCATCTGAGAGACATAACCTAAAGTTTTACTTTTACAGACCACCCTCCTAACTCTATTCCTCTAAAAGAAGAGGCTAAGAGACACAGAGGAGGGATAGGAGGATCCTGATTGGCTGAACTGTAAGGAAATGGGCTGCTCAGCAGGAGACAGACCATGGCATGGTACTGCTGGGCCCAGTTCCTGGGGGCCTCCTTCCTTCATGTACTCACCATGGTTCTTCTCTCTAACCTCATGTGCTCTGGTTCTTGCCTCTTTCCCCCGTGAATGATGTTACCAGAGGGCAATGTGAGCATTTAAGGGTTCAGTCTTTGAAATGGGGGGTGAGAATAGGCTTAAGGGAGACAGAGCAAAGGAAGAACCCAATGAGCACACTTATTCAGCAACTCTTTATTAAGCACCTCGGGTGTGCTGGGCATTGTTTTAGCACTTGGGCCACATCAGAGAATGATGGGTCTCATTATGGGCCCAGGCAGCCTAGGCTCATGGTGAGGTGGGCACTTGGAGGGAAGCTTGGCTGCACTTGTGGTATGACAACTGTACTTCTCCTGAACTTCTGGGGTGAGGTGGAAGGGTTAGGAGCCACTTAACACCCACACCTTGGGAAATGCCTTTCTCCAGTGGGACCTGGACCTCAGCTGAGCTTAGTGTTTCACTCGCTCTCTCATGGAGTGAAAGGAATCCAGGGATGTGGTCCAGTGGATCTCCCACTCCTACTTAACCCCAGCTTCACCCTCCCTGGACCCTGCTCTGGGCCTCCCCGCCCTTGTTCTAGGTTTTAGTAGGATTATTGAACAATGGGATTAAATAGGCCTGAAATCACATTTACATCTCACTTGGAAGCAGTTTCTAGCTCTTTTCTCCTTAGTTTACAGTTTACCTCATTTGCCTTACCTGGTTTACTAACTGTTACTGCTCCCAGGGGTTAAGATTCTAACATGTAAGAGACTCAAGGACACAGCTAACCCTGTGAAAATTAGGGCTGCCTAATTCCATGCCACTCTCAGTCCCTTTCTATACTTAGGACATCTGGGCAGGTTTACCATTCCTGTGGAAAGAGGCAGGAATGCTGTCTCCTAACATAAGAAGGCATGTGCTAGCAGCTCCCTAGGAGAAAGGCATGTTTGGGGCTTCCCATCCATTACTGATGCCAAGACTTGGTTTCCAAGGTTGCTCACAGTCCAGCCTCCTCCAGGTCCCACAGTGGCAGAGACTCAGAGCAATCCATACTCAGAATAAGAATGGCTGGTACCCATTTGAGGCTTATGGTCTTCTATAGGTGGGAAAAGAATTTACCGCTTGAAACACTCAATGGTGCAAGGGTGGCAGAGATTCCTAGAAGAGGTGATTTTCTTAAGCATATCACAGCATTAAGTACAGCTCTGGGGCACTTTGAGGGCCTACATTCAAGTCAATAACAGCAGGAAGAAAATTCCATGATGAGAATTAGCTACTAATGGGTATTTTCAATGACTTCAGAAGAAACTGTGCCCCCAGACTCTGGAACATCTTTCAAAAGCTCCTTGCTATATTTGAAGGGATCCAGGTCCTGTCCTACTGCCGGCCTGTGATTTTCTTCTGCTCTTCCACCTAGCCATTCTATGCAGGATGTGGCCACTGTAAAGAGAGGAACCAACTAACAAAGTTCAGTCCATCAGCACTACCTCTATTTACCTCTTCTTAGCTCTGTTTTCCAGGGCCAGAAATACTTCTAGGAACATCAGTTACCCAAACTATTTGGACCCCAAATAGACTTGCTCAGAGGTATCTTGGTCTACCCATGATCCCTGTCCCAGAGAGGATGGCACACTTCGCAGTGTGAAAGTACTGGGCGTTAGAATTAGGAAAGGCATCCTGGGCAGTGAAGGGACATCTTGCTTCATAGAGAGGAGAACCCACTTACGAACAACCAACCAGGGCTGCATTACCCTTGAGACTTACAGAGCAGAGGGAAGATCAGTGAACCAGTGGAATTAAGTCGGCAAGGGCTTTTACCACCTCGCCTGACAGTTGCTGCTTCTCAGCCCAAGTAGGCAGCTGGGGCGAAAGCGAAGCTGGTTTTCATACACATCTCACTGGAAGTCAGTGTTTGTTCAACTGCTCCCTCCTGGTTTCGTGCCTGCCATGACTTGGTAGCTCCACTAGACAAAAGAAGACCCTACATTCCCGCCCCACTTCTGTTGGCTGGCATCTCCACAGGAGATTCAGTGGTTTCTTTCCTTGTTTCATATTGCTAGGATTCTCACCACCTTGTCCTTTTTTTATTATTATTTTTGTTTTTACATTGACAACAAGAAAAATAGAACTGTGAGCAACTGAAATGACATCATTTTCACATTGCTTTCATGGTGAGGTATTATCCTCATTTTATAGATAAAGGTTATAGCATCATACTCGTTCATCATCCACTCATCCAGATCCACCTATCTATCCATCTGTCTGCAACCATCTGTCCAACCAGAATCAGAACCCAAACCAAAACCCAAACCAAAACCCAAACCAAACCAGATCAAAATAAAACAAAACAATGATCACTGAATATCTACAAAAAGCCAAGCAAAGTGCTACTTACTTTGCATTCTAAATTAGGTGCCCTTTCTAGTTTACCATAGACTCACCATAGACTGGTGCTTGTTTACTGTGAGGCAGTTTGATGTACTTAACAATTATTTTTTGGCCACCTCTAATGTACTGGCATAATCTAAATCCATACAACAAAACAAAACTTTATCCTTCCTGGAGCTTACGTTATAACTGGGGCAGTAAAAATAAGAAGAAAGAAAAGAATGAATAAAGCAGAAGATGTGAATGGGATGCTTAACAAATACTATGTAAATCAATCAGTTCCATGAACTTGGTGGCTAACCAATATTATCTAGTCCACAATGAAGATATTCCTCAGTTTTAGCAATTTCTTCTCCTAAAGATCTCAGAACCTGTGTTGTTCTGTCTCTTCCATTTTGGGAATGACTGCATCCTATCAGGTGCCCACTGTTTTAAAATTTTCCTGAGTGAACATAGAAACTTCTGCTTAGTTTCTCTATGTACAGCCAAAGAGCTAGAACAGAAATAATGTCTGTGCAGTTTCTCCAGCTACATTTGATCACGTTATGCCCTTCCTCCTTCTCTTCTTTTAGATGTACTACAACAGCTTATCATTTAGCTCAGCTGCTTGAAATTGCTGCTGCTTTACATGGGCTTTAGATGGGTTTTTGAGGTTGTCTTGAGGAGTGGTATAGGTAAATTAAGAATAGAAATAATATTGAGAAAAATTGTGCTACTTATGGGAATATAATTTTTAAAATCTCCAATAAGTTGTTTTTAAACAAATCAGATGAGCCAAATCATATTTGAATATATGTTCATTATAAATAGTGCTTACGTAGTCTTAAAAACATTGACTCCCTCGACTGAAACTCACAACATTGTTCTTCATGCTCCTGTGAATTTGAAGGTAATAAATACGGTGAGCAAATATTGTAGGATTCACACTTCACTAAATTGGGGCTCACCTTGTAGTGGAATTGAACTAGGTTTTAATGTATACCACACAACTCCAGTCTGAGATTTCTTGTACCCTATTTCCAAAGACATATTTGTTCAGCCTTATCAGTAAGGTCCTTAAGCACACTTCCTTTGTATCAGGAACTTCAAGGGCCAGAGACAACATAATGTGGTTGGTTTGTAATAGCTGGAAATATGTCTAGGTGAGGTGGCTTGTTTTTGCCTAATGCCAGCTATCTGAAGGGAGTATGAGAAATTAAGGTAATTGTTGGTCCTTCCAAACAGTGAGATGTTGGTGTTATGCTTTCATGCCAGTTTTGGGACACTTTGGGAGTTTGGGAACGGGTGGTGGGAATATCATCCTGAGTGGATATGTAGGTGAGTGTTGTAGCAGACCAACTGAGATGGTTAGCTCAATGAATCTCTACACATCGAGGGAAATGTAATTTCATTCTTGAGATATTACCCTTAAGGTTGACAGTGCAGGTCTATTTTATCCAATTGCAATTATTTTTTATAATTTTAAGAAGAAATAGAAAATATAGAAACACATCAAGAAGAAAAGTTTTATTAAAAATCCCCCTGGTCCACCAATCAGATAGCTCTTAATGGTTTTGGTATTTTCTTTGCAAGTCTCATTTTGTTTCTCTCTGCATACAAACACATTTAAAAAAACAAACTATATTGTTTATATAATTTTACATGCCATTTTTTCACTTATTATAATTAGGGCATTTCCATGTTAATAAATACTTAAAACATAAATATCTCAGGGTTACATAAAATTTATTCAACCTTTCCTTTGCTGATGAACACGGAGTCTGTTTTAATTTTTCTTGTTTATATAAAATAAACATTACTTAACATAAATATGCATTAATAGCTCTGACAAATTACTTCATGTCTTTATCCTTGGTTATCTTCCTTACCAACCAAGGGGCTTGTGGAGACATAAAATACACCCTAGATGCTGATGACAGTCTGAATGACTTTTTGTAGCGAGGGTGTTTTTGAGTCACATCGATCAGTTGCATGTAATCAATTAATGACATCACTTGTTTATTCAGCAATAATTTATTAAAGCCATATATACACTAGGCACTGTGTGGAAATGTAAAAAGATGTTGAGGACCATGCCATCTTGTTGGAAAGATGCCTACACAACATTGAAGAAGCCCTTGATTGCATTTGGTGATAATAAGTGCTAACACTCACATGGAATTTCTTATATGATGTTCTGGGTGTGGTGTGTATATTTGCTCATACAGTTATTATCTTGACCCTGATTTGGCAAAACACTGAGAAATTAAGTAATTTTCTCATGATAATACAGCAGAGTGGTGCCAGTGAGATTTGAAATCCAGGCAGTGAGGCTCCATGGGTCATATTCTTTGCATCCCACAGGCATCTTGTCTATAACAACGCAGAGAAAAAAATTATAGAATGTGTGTGTCCAGGGAAGAATTTTATAGAGCTGATTTTTTCATTGGTTTTGTAAACTTTTTACAATAAAGAATATTGGAGATTTATATCAGTCAAAGCTATTCTGACGTCATTTCCTCCAGTGCTTAGAATATTGATGAGAATTGATAATCCAAAAACAGCAATCACACCATTCAATTTGGGTAAACTTATCAGAAAGTAGAAAAATCATCATTCCACTCATCTTATCCCAAAGATCACCTACAAAAGTCATGGAAAAATAAAATTTTTGTAATCAACTCAATAAAATTTTTATTTATAATAAATAGCTATTTTAATGGACACCTTGCTTGTATTCTTAGTGTACTTTTTAAAAAGCTCACTAAGTGAATGAACAAATGGATAGATAACAGTTCAGGCTGCAAGACTTACAGATGGCACATTACTGATCTAGATGGTGCACTGCACCAGTTCCTGCTGGTTCACATCTCTTTCCAATTTTGCAGCAGTAGCTTGATATCAGCCATAATAAGAACTGATAAACTATAGACCAACTCAGAAAATGCTACCAATCAGGGCTTTTTCTTTTTTTCCCCCTAGACCTGGTGGCTAAATATTTACCAGCATACCACTGTGGAAGCTTGTTAAGAAATTTGCAAGTAAGAGGAAATAAGGTGACTCCAGAGGAAAAAAAGAGGAATGTGTAATGAGAATATTCGCAGGAACCCTATTCTCCTGCTCCTTTCCTCTGGGGTTTCCTGAATTTTTTATGTGTTGCTTTTGTTTATTGGGTCATTGCAGAGTCAGAAGGACTTTGCTAAAGTTGTAGAGTCTCTGAGAGGTCTAAGGTGTGAATGTGGTAGAACAGCAAGGGCTGGGTGGGGCTGGAAAAAAGAAACCTGAAAGCTCAAGCCACTGTCAGTATCTGCCCAGCTCAGCTATGCTTTGCAGCCCCACAGCATGGATGGCATCCCTAAGCGAAGCAGGAGTGTTGATGGACACCTGTTTGGGAAGCCCTGGTGGGGACCTTTGCATGCAGGGACAAGAACCTAGATAATGTTCACCAAGGTGAAGCTCACACATCTGGTCCAGTTCCCCCACTTCACCGAAGGGGCCCCACAGAATGTGGAAAGGAATTTCCCAAGTTCATGGGCTAGGTTATAGGAAGGATCTGGATTAGACTGCCTGGTATGACTCCTAGCTCTCCCCATACCAGCTATTTAACATTGGACAGGTCAGGTCACTTAATCTCTATGTGTTTTCACAGCTATAAAAAGGAGATGTTGTGAGAATTAAATAATACACATGTAATACACACACATATATACACATATATATAAGTATGCATACATATATATGAAGAGTTTAGATGTAGTAAACTCTCAATAAATGTTAACACATATCTTTTGGTATATGTGCAACTGAAACGAGTAAAACACCGGTTCTTTTGAAGACAGTGATCTGTTTTGAGAGAGTACAGTAAAAAAATAAGTTAATATATTGAAAACCAATGTACTATTCATTAGTAATTTATTAACCTGATATTCTGTAGTTTGCAGACCAGCATACTATGAGTTAGTAATATATTAATTTGATATACTACATATTGAAAACCAGACTACTACTAATTAGTAATAGTTTGAAAGAGGCATGCACATTGGTAAAACATTAACACTTTGAAATCTACAATCTAAGAATTTTCCACATACTCAGACTATGCAGGTAGGTATTCTAGTGAATGATTTATCTCAGCACTGGTTATGCCTTTCTTTTTTTTTTTTAACTTCAAAGGATTTCTAACTGAACGAGGGGCCAAGTAACCGCCAGACATCTTTAGAGGGCACAGGTTCCCTTGGGTCTTTTCTTGAGGAATGTTTAAAGAGACCTCTCTGCTGTGGTCAGGGAGGTAGGTCCCAGGTTCCTGTGTACTGACAGTAACTGTATCTGGAACTACATTTTCTTTCCAGTGCTCAGCACCACCAGTATGCTCCAGGAGGAAAAGGCTCTGGCCAGGGACACCTGATGTGTTCAGCATCAGGCAGCCTAAAAATAAGGCCAAGGCTAGGTGGAGGCCTGGGTGTGCACCTCCTTACTCAGCCTGACCTCATTCATAATTTCTGAGCCGGCAGGGAGGGAGGATGCAGAGGATACAGGGATGGGCCTGAAGCCTGACTTTCCAAGTTTGCTTTCCCAGCTCTACTACTCACTGTCTTTATCTCATAGGCAAGACACTTGACCTCTCTGAGTTTCCTCTTTGTATCGGTAAAAGGGGTCTGAAAATAGTACGTACTTATTTCCTAGGAGCTTTGAGATGAGATGATAAACTCAAGAAACACATGAAAAGCATTTAGAATGGTACCTGATACATAAAAGGCACTCCATTTTATTTTTTAATTTATTTGATTTTGTTACTTTTTACTGTGGCAAGATATGCATAACAAAATTTACCATTTTAAGTGTGCAATTCAGTAACATTAAGTACATTCATATTATTGTGCAACCATCATCACATTCATCTTCAAGATTTTTAAAAAATGATCCCAAACTATAACTCTGTACTTGTTAAACAACTTTGCCCATGTTAGAACTAGGGTTTTTATTGTTGTGTCATAGGAGTTCTTTATATATTGTGTATATTAACCATTTATAATTGTATGACTCATTTTCTCCCATTCCAGTGACTGCCTTTTCACTCTCCTGACTGTCCTTCTATGTACACAAGCTTTTAATTTTGATGGGATCCAGTTTACCTATTTTCTTCCTTGATTGCCTGTGCTTTTGGTGCTATATCCAAAAAACAACTGCCAACTTCAAAATCAGAAAGTTTTCCTGCTGTGTTTTCTTCTAAAAATTTTATAGTTTTACCTTTTATGTTTTCATTTTGAGTCATTTTGAGTTAATTTTTGTGCACGTTGTAAAGTAAGGGTGCTACTTTTCCATACATCCAGTTTTCTTGGCATTGTTGATTGAAAAAGACTATACTTTCTCTATTGAGTGATCTCGCCCTTGTTGAAAAATCATATATGTGAAGTTTTATTTCTGGGCTTGTCATTGTTATGGTTTGTGTGTCCCCCCAAAGCCTCATGAGGCCATGGGGCAGGCTTTTAGAGTTGATTGAGGTGTGAGAGCTACACCCATCCTGGGGTGGATAGTTTGCATATGTAAGGGAGAGGAAAAGGGTGCTTGAGGCCATTCCTCCCCCATTCCGCCCTGGTGTATGCTTGTTGCTTTGGCTGTTGTTTGCCACTCTGAGCTGTAGCTCTCTGCCATGTGCCACTCTGCCTTATAATCTGCCAAGTACGGACTGAAACCTCCACGAACTGTAAGTGAAATAAACCTTTCCTTCTTTAATTTTGGGCATCAGGTATTTTGTCCCAGCAGCGAGAAAAAAGTAACCAAGACAGTCATTCTATTCCATTGGTCTATATATCTGTCTTTATGCCAGTACAACTGTGTTTTGATTGCTGTAGATTTGTAGTAAGTTTTGAAGTCAGCACATATGAAATGCCCAACTTTGCTTTGCTTTTTCAAAATTGGTTTAGCTATTTAGGGCCCTTTGAAATTCCATATACATTTTCAGGAAAAGTTTTTCTATTTCTGTAAAAAATGAAGACCATTAGGTATGATAAGGATTGCATTGACTCTATAGATTACTTTGAGTATTACTGACATTTTAGCAATATTAAATCTAATCCATGAAAACAGGATGTCTTTCCTTTTCGTATATCTTCAATTTATATTAACAACATTTTGTGGTTTTCTGTGTACAAATCTTTTGCCTCCTTGATTATTTATTATTATTTAATTTATTTTAAACACTTACATATTACTTAATTTGTGCATAGCACTATGCCAAAAGCTTACAAATGCTAACTTTTTCAATCTTTACCATATAGCATTCTGCAGACGGGAGAAACTGGGGTAATGATACAGAAACAAAGGATAGCAAAGAGGTAAATAAAATAGTGTGGTAAATAAAATGAAAAGAGGACAATATCTGTGAACACATACAAATATTTGTGTGTGTATACATGCTACATCTTTTTTTTTTTTTTTTTGTTTTTGTTTTTGTTTTTCTCCGGTACCAGGAACCGAACTCAGGACCTTGAGCTTGCCAGGCAGGTGCTTTGCCGCTGAGCTAAATCCCCAGCCCTACATGCTACATCTTGCTATGCAGGCAGGATAAAGTGAGGTAAACAGATGTGTATGTACACGTGTGCAAGAGAGACTTGCATAGCTCGCCTCAGTGCCCTCCCGCCAGCCTTAATGTTTCGTCTTGGCTCCTCTGCAGGGCTCTGAAGGAGGTGCAGCTCAGCTGTTGGCCGCGGGGCCCTTCCTCCACTCCAGCGGCTCCAGTCGCTGCTGCCTCTTTGAAGAAGCAAACAACAAGGCTGAGATCGGGAAGAGATTTGGACCTACTATTAACATCTCCAAACCTCCTCCCTCCCTCACAGTAAGCTGTGATTGTCATAGCTAGCTTTCCTAAAGATCCTCCAGTTTGGGCTCACTGTTTCTCCTGGAGACATGACAGCTGCCAATCACACAGTTCACGTCTACAGTGTTCCACTAAACAGCCACCATGCCAGCTGCACCGTCTGAGCATCTCCACAGACAGCTGAAGGTGTCTGTCCTGACTGCAGTGGGCTTGAATTTGAATGGAGTAGTAGAATTGAATTTGGATGAATCAGTAGGCTCAGATAGAAAGGCTTGAGTTTAGACCAGTTGCAGCCAATCAGCAGACCTGAATTTGGACCAACTACAGGCCTGCAGCTGCTATATAAGCAGCAGCGCCCATACTTCTTGGGTGAGTCTAGGCGCTTCCTCTTGTGCCCTGACTCCTTTGTGCTACAGCAGGTCCTGTTCAAATAAAGTTTCACTCTGGTGATCCTTTAAATCTGCTCCTGATTCATTTCTCAGGTAGCACAAATCTACTTGAGATTTTTATCCTGAGTGGTGCGGAAAGAATGATCACTTTTTAAAAAGAGTTATAAACACTAGGGGCCTAGTAGAAGAGCTCCAGAGACCAGGAGCCAATGAAGATCAGCCAGAGAACAGCAATCAGCCAGAGAAGAGCAACCAGCAGAACAGACCAGCAGTGTCCAGCAGAAACTAGGGTTGACTGTCAGCAGCTTGCAGGGATAGAGACCTGCAACTGGTAGTGTTGACCAACTCTACCCAGCATTAATTGGTGTTGACTGGTGGTATCAGTGCCCGGAGCACTAACGCTGTAGGCTGAAGGCCAATGGTGCTCAAAGCCCTGTACTTTGCTAGTTCATGACTACTATCTGAGCCATGCAAAAGAACCCTCCCTTCATTGATGATATGAAAACCTGCCCAATTGATATTAAAATCAAGTATTGTAAAATAGTTGCTTACTGAAGCTTTCAGTACAACTCAAAAGATAAATATACTTGGGGTATTTTCCTTGACTTCCCAACTTTGTTTCATGACATTAAGTCATAAAAACTAGCTTATGGTGTGAGACCCAGACTTGCACAAGATTTCTGAAACAAATGAGGTGAAAGGCTAGAGCTGTGTGGAGAGGTAGATGTGGCTGTGGAGTCTTGGTTTGGGTTGGTAAGACTCAGCCTGAATAACAGACTCAAAAAAGGCCGCATTCTGTCTTAAGACACCAAATCCAGTGTCTCCCACTCTTACCTCTCTGGGACCCTGGTCATTAATCGGTGAAAGGTGAAAGAGTTTCACCTGTCAACCTGGCTCCTAAATAACTTCCAAACAGTAGTGGATTCATTCATACATTTCTAATATGGGTGGATAATTCTAGTTACCTCAAGAGGTACGGACAAACTCTCACAATATCCCAAGGCATCCCAGTCTTCATTAACTTTACATTAAAAATTAAATATATGCTTGTGGCACTTTCAGGAGGCATGAAGTAGGGGCAGGAATGTTTAAAAAAGAAAATAATGATAGAGTAAGAAAATTTCAAATTATGAAAATCTTTCATCTACATTCTAGCAAAATGCATAAATCGATTCACATTACTCCAGTATGTACCGCAGCTTAACGATCCCTCAAACAAGGATTGATCAATGTATGAATAGATACATTCAGCATGTCTATATTCAGCTTCTCACCACACAAGGTACAGCAGTGATGTCTAAGTGCACTTTTAAGGAAAAAGTAGATGTTTATCACATTCACAAGGGAGATATATCATTGTTAATTGAATCAGGAAAACAAAAATAGCTTAATATAGCTTAATATGAATTATTGACATATCAGTAACAAAGTATTGTCTAGTAACAAGTAAAGAGAAGTCAAACAGCTGCAGAGTCCTAGGTATAAGGAGCCACAAAGGCCTCCAGGGCTGAAATCCAGATGTTGTAAAAGGTGTCACCATGGCTCACTGATTGGTGCTGTGCCAGAGGATCTTGCCAAATTTTCCATTGGAACTTCCCAGAAATCCCATCATCCAGAATGTTGGGGAAATGTATTCATGGGACAGTGTCTCACAGAGGCCATCTGCTATAAGCCTGCCCAAAGAGGAGGGAGGCCAAGGGATGCTTCTGGTTACTGGATATTGCAGGAGCTGGGCCCTGGGGAAGCCAACTAAGAATCCTGCTGAGCAAGCACATGGGACCAGAAAGCAAATCCCTTTCCTCCTGCCATATCTCTCCACGACATTTATAATCCACGCTAAAAATTTTTAAGCAGGAAAAGGTCATAATGATATTTAAGATTTAGAAAGATTTTCTTGACTGTCATGTGCAGAAATGATTTGAGTTGGACAAGAGTAAAGAGAAGGATGCCATGAGGAGGCCATCATGAGGGCCAGGGGAGAGATGCTGTACCTTGGTAGCAGTGAGAATGGCAAGAAGACTCAGTGGTGGGATTCTAAGAATATTGAATCAGTAAGATTTGGATGTTGGGAATTCAACCCCACTTTCTTTTGACTGTATGGTGATACTATGACAAAGAAACTGGGTGTGGAGCAGGGAGCTGTGGAGTGCTGATTTGCATATGTTGAGCTGGAAGTGTTTGTGGGACAGAGGTGAAGATGCCAAGCAGGTGGTACTGGTACAGAGGAAGATCTGGGTGGGAGAATGGTGAGTGAGTCAAGGACCCACAAGGGATTGTTAAAGATAGGGGTGTGGAGGAAGCTAGCAAACAAGTATATTTAGCACAATAAGAGAACAGAACTGAGAGTCAAATGCTGGGAAAGAAGATCTGGGGACGGACACAAAATAAGAAAGAACAGGGAGTGGCTGGGAAGCAAGAGGAAAAGTGCTATGCAACGGGAGCAAAACAGGATTTCTTAACATTTGGTCATCCTAGGCAACATCCTTTATTGTTTTGTTGTTGTTACTATTTAGTTTTATCCTTCAGTACATGTATTATGTTGGAAGTTTTGATGGACACAATATTCCAGATAGAGTAGAAGGAACCACCTCCCACAGTCTCGACTATATTTCTAAACATGCAAGCAACATGCCCTGCTAGCTCATACTGAACTTGTCAAGTGGAATAATCCAAAATGTTGCAACAACTAACCAATTAATCAATCAGTACTTGTACAGCCCGAAAGTGCTGAGATTTTATATGCAAGGGTATATAATCACCATTACTAATCCTTGGTTAAACAGGCCAGAGATAAATACATAGATAGATGTGGAGAAACATGCTCTGATTGTCCAAATCAAAATCTGCTGCTCCCAAAATCTATATACGTCTTCTAATACCTACCTGCCCCTGCATGTGGTATTCTCTCCATTTGAGAGGCCCTTATCTCTCTATTAATTATCAATTTAATGTCTTTTAAATCTAAATTCACCCTTTTTGACTTCTTTGTGAAAATTAATCTGGGCTCTTTAAGTTTTTATTTGTTGAATGCAGCTGCCACAATGCTAAGTATAAGAGGAAACAAGTCCTGAGGAGTGAAAGTGCTGGGGCAGAGACTTGATTACTGGGGCTGGGGGATAAAGCCAGAGGCTTTGTCATAAGCATCCTTAACAATTAGCAGTCATGTCTGTAAGATCAGAACGGGACTACAGTGGAAAGCTTGGATGTTGAAGTGTCAACATGCTGGTTGAGAACTCTTTCTTCTCCCATAATTCAGTGTGAACAAAATATTTGTTTCTCAGCTGGGATAGTCTGAGATCTTTCTACCTGGGGCTAAGTAGCTGTAATTAAGGGGAGAAGACAGATATGGAGATAGTAAGAAAGTTAAATCTTCATGGCTTCAAGATTAGCTTGGGAAGTCACTGGGTTGACTCAGCCTCAGTTTGAGAAAGTTTCTTCTACTGGCAGATCCTAGTTACAGTCTGTTGACTCAGGGTATCCATCAATTAATCAACATGCTTACACATTCATGATGGGGGCCATAATTTCTATGTCTCACTGCTGGGTGGCTCTCGTTTAATTTCATTAGTAAAAAGATTGATAAAAGTGACTAGATCCATTTGTACCACCAGTGGTACAATCCACCTGATGGGTCAGTCATGCATATACTTCCAGTGGCTTAAGCCAGGAACATGGTAAGATAAGCTACTAAGTAAAAAAATCATACTTGGGCTTTATTTTGTTTTGCTTATCTGGTTAGCTATTTTGTCCTATATTTTTTTCCGATCAATTTTATTTAGGGGTACTTTACATAAAATAAAACACCTATACATTCACCTGAGTAACCACCACCACTATAATCCAGATGTTGGACATTTCTATAACCCAAAAGTTCCTTTATAGTTTTTTTGCAATGAATCTCCATCCTTGATTACCCATGTCTCCACGCAACCACAGAACTGCAATTTGTAAGTCTGGGTTAATATTGTTGTGTTAGAATTTCCAATAAATTTTATATATATTCTATGTCTAAATTATTTCATTCTTTTTGATGTTCATGCACATTGTAGTTTTAATCATTTTAGAACACAGCACTGCTACATTGTAAAATCACACCTTGTGTATCTATTTCCTAGCTAATGGACATTTGGATTTTCACATTTGGAGTTATTTTGACTAAAGGTGCTAAGTTCAAGTCTTTTAAAAATAGACATATATTTTCATTTCTCTTGAGTATACACCTGCAAGTGGAATTTCTGGATCATATTGTAAGTATCTATTTAATTGTAATAAATATGTAAGTTGTTTTCCAAAGTACTCACATGCCCTGCTCACAATATGTAAGAGTTTTATTTCCTCCATGTCCTTGTCAACACTTGGTATTGTCAGTATTTTAATTTTAGCCATCTTAGTGACTATACTGAATATATGAAAATCTTTGTTAAGTTTTGCTCTTTCCATAGTCAGAAATTTTGGGGGCTTTTAAAAATATTTTTAAAGTGTTCTTAAAAAGCATATAAATTTTACCACCTCAAGTAAAGTGTTTAGCTCAGTAGTGTTAAGTATCTTTATGCTGCTGTGTAACAGCTCTTCAGAACATTTTTATTTTGTAAAACTGAAACTATATCTACTGAGAACAACATTCCATATGCCCCTTTATAATTACATTTTTAATTTTGAGACAATTGTAGATTCATACGCAGTTGTAAGGAGTAATATAGAGGCATCCTCTACACTCTACCCCACCCCCATGGTAACATCTTGCAAATCTATAGTACAGTATCACAACCTATTAGAGACTTTGGAAACTAAACACCTTTCAAAGTTCAATAAGAAGTAAACAGAAACCAGGTACCATCTGATTGTGTCCTAAGCTAAATTACTAAAGAGATAGGCACAGTACAAAGCATCAGAAGCTGTCCCAACTGTAATGCTGATGAGTACTCTGAGAATCACATTTCAGGGTCTGGAAGAACCAGTGATCCATTAACACTGCAGGGATAATGCTCATGCTTCCAGTCTGAAAATAGTGCATCTGGAATTTCAAATCAGATAGCCCTGAGGAGAAAATGAGACTCAGCATGAAGGCTCAGGACTCGGGGAGTGTGGGGTCAGGAAGAGAAAGACCTTGCTAATCTTCAGATTGGATGATTAGCCCCCATGGACTCCGGAGTTGATGGTAATAAGAGGTAACAAGTCCTTGAGATAAGGGTTATAAGATACTTTTGAGGAGAAGGGAAGACAGGAAAGTATGAAGAGCTACATTTATTATGGTTATTTATTATACTTATTGTTGAAAAACTTCCAGAAAGAACAAGATAAAAATTGGCTAGGTGAAAAAACAAATAGAGTGAATCTTTCCCCATTTCTTCTAGCTCTTCTTCCAGAAGATGATCATTTTTAGGATAGTCCCACACTATTTTGAGGGGACAACCACCCCTTTGGAGAGCATTTGTGATATGATAGCAAAGTCAAGGGGACTAGTCATGAGTTCCCCCATGTCTATTTCTCCATCTCGAAGTGACTGCAGTGGCTCCTCCTGTTCCCCTTGACCTCATCTCTGAAGGACCTCGTCACCTGCTTTCCACTGTGACTGCGAATGTGTCCCCCTGTGCCGTTGATACTCCTGCTGTCCTGGAATCTCACTCTATCAGCAACACACACTCCTGCTGTACCTTCTGGATCCCTTTTCTGAGATTTGCAAGTCTGCTGGACTCTCTTCCAGCCTGCTGCCCTTTGCCCCACTGACCTTGACCTCCCCTTCTTTCATTCTGATACAGTTCCAAAGAGTGGTCTTCACCCTTTACTTTCCTCACCACCCAGCTCTCTATGATCTTGAGTAAGCTGTGGGTCAGCCATTCCTGACACTGTTTTCTAAGGATTTTCTATATCCCTCCAATCACTGTGTCCCGTGGTGTTTTCTCCTAAATTATCATCTTGGTTTCATTGGACACTAGGTACATGGCCCTCTCGCTATTACCCTGGGCCTCCTGGGCTTCTGTGCTCTTATTCTTCCCTTTTTCCAATTCTAGGGCATCTTGCTGTTTTCTTGAGAATTTGTTTGGAAGTTCTAGCAGGGGAACACAACTACCTGAATATCCTTGTCCAAAGAATGGAGGTCCTTCCTTCACTATTGGAGAAGGTCCTCCTCTCTGACTGCACATGCAGCTTCAGGAGGGACACATGTAGAGTGATGAGGAAGGAAGGGGACAATCACCTAGCCAGCCAGATCAACTGAATCAATGCTGGGTAATTGATAGGGTGACAGATGTCACAGCCAAGGCACCCTCCCATTCCCTCTTTGCCACTTCCTCTGCCTCACAGATTTAGGCCTCTGTGAAGTTTTCTTCTGAGAATTTTTCTCTTCCTTGCTATTTTCTACAGTCTCTTCCAATCATCTTACCTGCTTCCCCTGTTTTAGGTGAGACTTCTGAGCAAATGTCCTTAGACTTTATTGTTTGTCCCTTTCTAAGTGTACCTTATTTACTCCATTTGGTTGTCTGTGCACTGTCTAAATGATGGGTCAAGACGGTGCTTCTGCTTTACCTTCATAACACTTAGCATGCACTCATCACGTAGAAGAGGTTCATGTGATAATGTTAAATGTAGCTGTATCACCTATTGGCTGTAAGGATCTCTCATTTGGGGGGACGGCTGTTGACACTGTGGAGCAGGGAGGCCAATTAAACCCGTAATCCCTCCCTGTCAAGATGTTAAAGCAACACTCCTGGTCCAGAACCTGTGGTGGTCTGCAGAGCAGTGGTGCTTCTGTACAAAGGGATGCCTCTAGGAGAGAAGTCCTGAGAGTAATTGAGTCATGATTGGTACTCCCCCCACCCAAGTTCCAACTGACAAGCAGGCATGGCAGCTTGTGCCTCTTCCAAGTGGCATCTAATTTCTCGGAGGTGACTTTATATTGCTTCAGAGGCTGGCATGCAGATTCAGGAGAGCCTTCTGGGAGCTGCACCTGAGCCTAGCCCCTGACTGCAGCAGACAGCTGCCTAGTTAAGGCAAATTTTACAGTTAAATTGTGCTCTGCTTGGGAATTGGAAACTACTGCAGAAGGACAAATGCAAATGAGATCCAGCTCAAGGCAGGAGCCTGTTAAGAGACAGCCCTGCCACAAAGCCTGAAGTCTCCTGGGTTCATCTTCAACTATTGTTTTAGGGAAACTTACGGGCCATTTTCCAAAGGGCTTTAGGAAAGGACAAAAGCTGCTTGGTATAATATGAAGAACACAGGCTTTGGGATATGACCCAGAGCTTTGGGACTTGATTGTTACAAGCACAGGTATCAGACTGCCTGTTTTTGAACACTGGCTCCACCACTCATGACCTGGATAACCTTAGGCAAGTTATTTTACATCTCTGAGCCTCGGGTTCCTTGTCTGCAAGCTATAAATGATACTTAGCTAGGTGGAGGGGGAAACAGGGAGGGGCAGGTAAAGGGGAAGCAAAAACAATTAAGATGGAATATATATATGCATACCAGTTCCCCAAGATGCATGTAATTATTAGGTGCTGCAAGTGTATACTAATAAACCATGCATGTACAAAAACGTTAGCTCAGTGCTTGACATGTAATAAGCCTTTAATCTGTGCTTGTGTTTTCACCATTACTACTACTCAAAAACTGTGAGAACTTGGGCAAGTCATTTAAACTCATGAGCCCTTCTCTCCATCTCTTGAGGCAGTTTTATGAAGGTTAAGCAAAACAAACAAACAAATAAACACAAATTAAATATATAAGAAAGAGAAAAGAAAAAAGAGAAAGAAAAGAAGAAAATTTGGTGCATGATGGGTATTTCGTAGGTGATAGATGTTATTATTATTACTATAGTTAGCTGTGTATTATGAGGCCTGTTCTGTTTACCTTAGGACATTGGGTACCTGCTGGGTAAGATTCCCTGGGGAGCCAGGTACCCTAACAAAAGCAAGAAGACAAGTAAGCAGAGATAGAAAGGATCTTTGTGTTAGATGGATCTGGCTCCACAGTGAATGACTTGAGCTCGTTCATCTCCTTCATCTTGAGCTCCTCCTCTGTATGAACAGGTGGTGACCAAGACAGTGACATTCCCATAGGGTTGTGGAGAGTTTGCTGTGCATATAGAGGGCACACTGCTGGTCTCTGTAGATGTGTCTGATGCTACTAAGAACAGAGGGGTT
This sequence comes from Chinchilla lanigera, assembly GCF_000276665.1. Lineage (NCBI taxonomy): Eukaryota > Metazoa > Chordata > Mammalia > Rodentia > Chinchillidae > Chinchilla > Chinchilla lanigera. The sequence goes on from NW_004955410.1 coordinate 28,303,775, forward strand.
TCAGACAAGAATGGGAGAAGGATGAAGAGAGAGGAAGAGGAGAAAAACGTCAACGAGAGGGCTGAGGAGGACGAGAGAGAAAGCTCTGCTTTTTGACACTGAAAGGACAACCTAACTTGGAAGAGACAAGCCCTGAGTGAGGCCTCAGCCTGCTTTTCAGTATTCCTGATGTTTCCACATGTACTTCCCACAGTGCCCAGCGAGGTGTCTCACACACAGGTCATCAGCACAGGACTGAATGAGCAGTTCCAGTAGGGGGAGGGCTGTCATGTGCTTCACCAGAACTTCAAGGTTGTTGAGCTCCAGACAGATGTGCAATTCCCTTCCAAGAAGTCTGTGTCGGGGGGACATCCGAGCCCCAGCCATTCTTTCCCATCCATTCCTATGGACTCAGAGGGTCGGATAACTCTCTATGGATAACGGTTTAAGTCTTCACCAAAGGGAGTGGTACAGACCTGGGAGAGGGTCTTTTGTGAGAGTGACAGTCAAGTTCATCCAAGGTTCGTAGACAAGGTCCCCATGGCCAGATGAATCCCTGTCCCCAAGTCTTTCTCAGTGTGGTGCTGGACAAGCTGCAGGCCCCAGGCTGCTGCAAAGAATGCTTGTGTGTCGTGGCTTGAGCCGAGTTCCTCATCATGTGTTCTCTGGCTAAACTGCAAGGGGAGTGAAAGGCTGTTTGTTTTCCCCCCAGAACAAGAATTCTCAGAAAATCGATTCTCCCTCATTGACAATGCATGCTAAGTGATTGAAAGGCCATTAAGCCCATTAATGGGGTGCTCTTTAAATAAAATAAGTCCCTAAAAGGGATCTTCAACTTGGCAACATAAGTAGAGCTGACAGTGTGCTGGGCCTGCCTAGGGACCAGTAAATATACCAGAACAAATACCAGAGAGCAGGAGAGGGACATGCAGACAGAGGACAAGGGAATCAGGAACGATGACTAGCACTGTGCATAAAGGACAAATGTTGCCAGACATGCCTAATGGCTTTTATTTTATTCTTGACAGGATTTACAAAACGAGTAGATGAAGGGAAGTTTGCATCTTGATTTCAATTAAACATTTGGCACTGTGTCGCACCAAATTTCATGCAGAAAATTAATTCAAATACTCTTGGATGGAAGTGTGGTCACATGGGTTGGTTGGAAATTGGCTGGTGCTCCCTCCTCAGCAGCAGGGGAGGAAGGCGGCCTTCTGTGGCCAGCTGGGTGGTAAAGCCTCCTTCTAATTCCTCTCACAAGCAGGGGCTCCTCATTCTGCACCCTTAATGCATACTAAAATACTAACACTAATATCATGAATGACAGGCACTGAACACACACCTTATTCTCCACATTTTCTTTGGTTGAGACCCTTTACTCTTTTAGCATCTGCTTTGGTCACCTCAGGGAGCCATGGTGAATGTTAGGGAGCAGTAAGGGGGCAGTCAGGCATCCAGCCGAGTCTAGAAATGCTTCTCCTGAGAGGCCACAAGGGTCTGCGCGCATAGGCAGGAAAGGGAGTTGCCTGGTGAAATCTTACAGACTCCTGTTTGCTGTGTGGCTCCAGGGCAAAGTGGCCAGGTCCAGGTGGGCAATTTGGGCAAGAACATAGGTTTTCCTAGCAGGAACCTGTGTGACCAAGGACAGAGAGTCCACTAATCCCTTTGCTCTCTCTTCTTTCCTGGACAAATGAAGCCTCACAATTGGAAAGTGAGTTGAATTTAGAATTTTTTTTTGGCTCACCTGAGTGTGGCGGCATCCACTCAGCAATCCCTCATGGACGTACTATAGAACATGATCAGGAAATGGAGGTAGAAAGCAAAGTAGTGGAGCCACATAGCAACCAAGGCAGGAGCTCCCTTTCCTGAAAGCCTGCCTCCTCCAAGTGCAGTAAGAACCTCCCTGGTTCTAGTCTAAGCTACTTACTGTCTCTGGTGAATATGAATACATTTTTGGAAATAAATAGTCCTGTGGGAAGAAGGCAATGCTCACGAAGCTCTTTCTTTTTATGGCTTCACCACATAAAGCTGACTTGATTCATTCATTCAGTCAGTCAGTCACTCAGTCATCCATTCATTATTTATCTATTCAGTAGACATATATGGGAGCCAGTTACAGTGTCAGGCATGCAGCAGACAAGCCCAGGCTAGGCTCAGCCCCAGGGCTCAGAGGGTTTGGAGCCTGGTGAGGGCACACACAAACATAGGCCACTTTTTTCAGGCTTGTTTTCATTTTTTAAAATGTCCTAAGTATATTTCCCTCTTTGATCCCTTTTCAGTAGCATTTTACTTTTTAAAATTTACTGGATTTAAAGTTTAATATTTGGCTTTTAAAAACCAATGAATTACATCAATATTTTTGGTCAACAGCATTTTGACAAATGTATCAAGCCAATTCAATTGAAAAAAGATTTGTTTTTAATAAATCACACTGAAGCAAGTGGATATGTTTTATACAAAGAATCTTGACCTATAGCTTACTTATACACAAAAGTTAATGAAAATGACTAAATTGTAAAAACTAGGGTTATAAAACTTATAGAGGAAAAGATAGGAGAAATTTTCTATGACTTTGTCATAGATAGAGTTTTTGGAGGACATAAAAAGCATGAAACATTAAAAAAAATGCATTTGACCTGATAAAATTTTTATGAATTTTGATCCCATGAAAAACCCTATAAGACTATAGGAAAATTTTATGTATGTTCACAAAACATATAAATGATGAAAACTTTTATCTAGAATATATAAAGAACTCTTATAATTTCATAATGAGAAAAACAGCACAGTTTTTAAGATGGACAAAAATATGATCAATAACTTCGCAAAAGAAGAATTGTATATAAATGGCAGAAAAAAAGAAAAAAGTGTCTAACATGACATCAAGGAAATGGAAATTAGAACCACAGTGAGATATCACTGCATACTCATGAGAATGGTTGAAATTTAAGAAAACCAGTAATACCAATTATTGGTGAGCATGCAGAGCAATTGGAACTTCCATGCACTGGGAATGCAGATACAAAATACTTTAACGGATTTGGTATTTTGATGATTTCCTCTAAAGCTAAATATGCCATTACCATATTACTCAATAATTACACTATAATTCTGGGTAGTCAACTAAGAGAAAGAAAAACTTATATCCATAGAAGAATGCATACATGAAAGCCCAAAGTAGCTTTATAAACAGGAAACAATCCAAAACGGAATCAGCTGTTGAGTATCTGGGCAAATTACAGGACATTCACACAGTGGGATACTACTTAATAGAAGGAAGGCTTTCGAGATGGCCGTAGCCCCATGGTACAGGACCTGCTGAGATACATAAGGCCCTGGATTTGATCTCTAGTGTCACATATGCATGCCCACACATACATGGCACACACATGCACACAGAAGAAACTACTAATGCATGAAGCAAAAGCAATATGATGAATTTCAAATACATTTTTTCTGAGTAAAAGGACCCAGATACCAAAGACTATACAATGTGTGGTTTTAGTCTATTACTACATAGAAAAGGCAAAACTTACCGACAGTGGCAGAAAGCAGAGCAGTAGTTCCTGAGATTACGGATGGGGAAACCGACCATAAGAGGGCATAGTGGGAACTTTCGGTGATGGAAGTAGTCTGTTTTTATACTGGGGTGATAGCTACATGATGGATGCTCACAACTGTCAAAACTGATTGAACTGTGTGAAGTGGAGGAATTCTACGTGTAATGAGATCTCTGTAAATTGGATGGGTTTAAAAAGAGAAATTAAACAAGTAAAAAGTAATGATAATATCTCAATAAATAGTAGTATCATTTTATCAAGTGTTCAAACTATATGATCAAATTCCTTTACCAAATGTTCTCATAAAATAAAACAGAAGAATATTACATATAAGAAAATGGCCATAGCCTGACCTTGTTTTCATGGCGATCTAAAGCTTTGGAACATAAGGATACACTGATCACAGGGGAAGAGCTCACTCATAATTGTTGAAAGACCCATCCTAAAATCACCAAGGTTTTTTCCTGCCCAGATACCTGGGAAACGTGGGACCTTGGCCACTCATCTGCACAGTACCTCATAAACTGTGCCTCCCCTCTCCTCCTAGAATTTCAGTAGCGGTGTTGAACGTGGAGCAGAACAGCCTCCTACAAGCCAGGGGAAGGGAAAAGAATTTCCACACTGACTTAAAGAAAGCATCCAATGCAGACTCCATTTATTTTACTGTCTGGTGGAGTGGCAAAGAGTTTATAAGTAAACATACTATATTTTTGTTAGAGTATTACATGTCATTGACAAATAGTGTGTGTTTTATTGCACAGGCTACTGGCTGCTGGCCTCTGCTGTAAAGAAGACTCTGGAATGGCATTTGACCATATTTACCCTCACAAGAACGTAAACAAAAATGTGAGCGAGATGCTCACAACATGTCATAGAACACGCCTAAAAAAACTTTGTGTGCACCAAGTGCACCCTGGAAGAGTCTGAATATACTGAAAAAAAAAAAAAGAAATAAACGGGAAAACAAAACGGGGCAACCTTTTGGAATGTTGTAAGTTGGCAGGGGTGATTTTTTTGTTTTGGTTTTCAAAGCAAATGGCATCTTGTATGGGCTTTGTTTTAGAGAACAGAGGCAAACACCCAACTGAGTGTCCCCTTGGTATCTTAGGCTGTGAAACAATAGACTTGATTCTCTCTTTGTAAATTGCCTAAGCAAAGCATTCCCTTCATCTAGGGCACTGTCTGGACACATGGGAGTGGTCACTGGCAATTTTCACCTGTTTCTGGATGAGGTCTCCCCCATGGTTCAACACTTGCCTTCACCCCACCCTTTTGGGGGGATAGGAAATCTACTGGGCTTCATGGACAATGGAATAAACACACAACCCTACATAACTATTCATAAATATGTTGGGGTACGGTGTGTGTTGTGGAGATGTGTTTCTGACCAGATATCCCCATGACAACAGGGAAGCTATTTTTCTTTGATGGAACAATGAATAAGAGATACCCCCAAGATATTCAAGGTCTGCTGCCCAGGCAATCAGGGCTTCTCTCTGGGATAGTTCTTCATCTTACTGTCTTCAAAAAATATAGACAGCTTGCAAAGATCTATCCTTGGCCCTTATCTCAACTTTTGACACTTGGCCATCTCGTTTACCCCATGGCTTCATTTCTCATCCACATTCATCTAGTGTCAGCTCTGGCCTGACATGGAGTATGTGAAGGTGACTCTAATCCAGGCAGGGCCCTCTGGATGCTCATAATCGATAGAGGAAGCCACATGGGCCCTGATGGAGTGGTAGTGGATCATAGAGGTGTGCTCAGGATGCAGACCACAGTGACAGCATGATGGAGGGCAGGACCCTGGGGGTCAGAGGATGTCTTCAGCTGGGTAATGATCTTGAAAGACAAATAGAGAGTTGGTCAGGGAGAAAGAAGTTGGGGAGGGGAAGGGTATTCCAGGTAGAAGGACCATTATTAGGGAAAGCATCAGATTGCCTTGGGTAGATAAGAATATCAGCTTGAATTATACTCCTGAATGGCAAACCCTCATATGTAAGGAGGTAATTCTTATAATTCTTACTATGTGCAAGTCCCTGTCCAAGATTTTAATGTATTCTGACCTATCCATTAAGGTCCAGTCTAAATATACTTGCCCTATGAAACCTGTTCTGATATCTCCTCTCGAAAACATGTTCACCTTTTTCTGTACTTTCACAGTATATGACCTATGAGTGATTGATTTATACCTTGAGTGTAGTTAGTAAAGTATACTTAAGCTCTGTGAGTCTGGATACAGAGAAAGTTATATTTCAGCTCTCACCACACCCAACAGAACACCTTACATGTATTTGCTATGAAAACGTTGGCTCCATGAAAGTGTGAATGGATGAGTGAGTGGTCTCATCAGGTCTCATGAGATGAGATTGTGGTGTCTCTTTCTGAAGATCACTACTTTCTACAGGGTGGTAGGTTTTGGGAGGACAAGGGGTTCCTACACATGTCTGGAGTCATTGTACATTTAAATAATGTGGATGGATTATTAATCTGTTTGTTGTTGCACATATTTTAATGACCTAGCTTACCCTGGGAATCAGGCTATTTTAATTATCCTTCACTTTCTGCATTCCCCTTTTCACTCTACTTGTCCCCTGGACAAGTACTTTTTCAGGGGTTTCCTACCTTCTGTCTCCTGGTTTCTGAGTTCTTCCTGATTCTGGGGAGACAATGTCTTTCACAAAGACACCTCCTCCCAGGAGTGAGATCCATGAGTGTGCCCAGAGAATGCGCTGAATTTTCACAGTTGTGGTACACAGTGTCACTCTCCTCTCCTGTCCTGGAACCTAATTTTTGGAAATGCTCTGAGGCGCCTGCATCTGCCACCTGTCTGTTCTCCTGGACTGACTGCCTGCATTTTCCCCAGAGTCCCCCTCCATCTTGGTGATGCAGTATCTATGCCTGCATTTCTAGACCTCATTGCTTTCCCCAAGGAAAGATTTAGCACATTTTAAAGTCAACTTTTCTTTTTTAACTGACATTTTGAATAATCCTATTTTCCCCCATTCTCTGTATCAGGAGAAGCACCTGGCTTGAGGTATCGCATAGTATGAAGTAGTTGGTTTGGCTCCATTCAGCTCCACAGCTGTGCTAACCTTCTATCCTACCCTCTGTAGAAGCTTCCCCTAAACTCCTCCAGCTAAATCAAATCTCAGACTTTCACATCATGAACATATTGAGCACAGGCTATGTGCCAAATATTGCGAATGATTTGAAAGAGAGAAATCAGAAATGTGAAGAAGAATTTATGTGTTAAGTGCCTCACCTGAGCAAGGAGTTTGGAAGTAGGCATGCTGGGGAAGGTCAGATTTAGGAAGGCTTCACCAGGCCACTGACCCCTAAGCTCAGCTTGCAGGTGAAGCTAATGTTCACTAGGTGCACAGGATGGGATGGCAGAAGGTTGGAGAGAGAAGCAGAGTATAGAGAGTGGCTGAGTATGTTCCAAGCAGAGCGGAAGGATGTAGCCCTGGCCTCATCTGGGAAGCCCTCTTTCCCTCTGGGAATTCCAGCTCTTTTGCCTTGGCTATTTTGCTTATAGGATATCCTGTCTCTGCAGTTCTATTTTAAGTTTCTTTAGGGTCAAGGTACTGTGCTAGTTTTTTCCTTGAGATGACTAGAAGTAGCAGGCACTGAGGAGAAGGTGGACATTATCTGGGTATTTGGGGGGACAGTGGGAGGTCTGCAGGCTCCGGAGGCTCCTATAAATAGAGAGGAAGGTTCTCCTCCCCCACCCTCGTGTAAAGATAGCTCCATTTGTGCTTGGAAATGAATAGCTTCTCCTCCTCCTCCTCCTCCTCCTCCTTCTCCTCTTTCTTTTTTGATCAGTATGCTCTTACCTCTGTCCTGGGTGTGGTGACATAAAGACCATAAATATGCTGTTGGTCCCTTTCAATGGATATTTTTTCCCCAAAGCTGGGCTGTAGCATTTATGAGGTACTTGGCTTCCTTTTGGGCGGTTCCCACATCCTCAGGGAGAAAGGGTTCTCTCACTCTCTCTCTTTCTCTTTCTCTGGAAATGTGTGTCTAATTGCTTAACCAGGCACCTTGAAAAGGTGGGTAAATATCTTTCTGTGGTCAGAATGGCCCAAGGTGCACATCTGTTCTCTTGACCACACTCCAGCAATCTGCTCTTGCAGGCTCCACAACCTGCTGCTGGCCCAAGTCCCAGGCCTGGCAGGAGACTTGGTGAGGCCAGCCAGCTGGGGTCCTGGCTGCCCGCAGGCAGCGAGCACGGCAGTCAAAGGAATCAACATGTATGGGTCCCCACAGTGTGACGATATACCAAGAAGTCTACAAACACCTCCACAGGAGGAAGAGTGGGGGATGTATGGAAGATTTGCCCGACCGGACAGAAAGCGTGGTATTCAGGATGAGTTGAGTGGAAACTGCAACCAACCAGGATCTGCACGGATTTTTCCCTTTAGGAGATTATCTACAAAAGGTTGGTTTCAATTTTTATGTGAAAAGCCAGACACATGTTTGTCTTTCCCCGACAAAATCTCTGACTTTTCCCAAATTTCATGTATGTGTTCTACACCTAAGTAAATCCCGGAGAATAAGGTGTGGACACGATCTGGAGCAGCCTAGAATTAAAGCCAGTTGATTTCATTTCTAAAGACACTCAAACCACATCCAGCCTCCCATGCCTTCTCTTGGCGAGGATCAAGATGGCACCTCTTACTAGGCTCCTTGCCCCTGCTCTTCCCCACCACTGTCTATGCTTAATGCAGCACCAGATGTGGGTTAAATCATGTCAAGTCTTTGCTCAAGACTCTCCAATGGTTTCCTGCCTAATGCAGAGTAAAAGTCAAGATTCTCTCGTTGATCTCCAAGGCCGTCTGCTGTTCCTGCCTTTGTGACATTGCTCTGGTGGCCCTCTGGCACTTCCTCCTCCACCTTCCTGTTTGAGTTTTTCCACAGTATGAAACACTCTCTGATTTATAGATTTTATGTTTGGGTTTTCTTTTAATCTGCCCCCAACTGGAATCTATCGGCTGTAGTTTACTGTATGGTCACCAGTGCCATGGTTGGTGTGCAGTAAAATGAATGAATGTATGGGTTCCACACAAACAGATGGTATGAGATCAAAGTCTTAAAAACAGGTCTCTTGAGAACAATGGAGTGACTGAAACTCGATCTCAGGATATGAACAATAACCAGTGGAGGCAGAATACAGGAGGAGAAAGGATGAAAATGTCAGAGGACTAGACTCCACATATGCTGCCAGAGGTAATCTGTGATCTGCTGCTCATGGAGAAATGGGGACCCTGGGCACTGCAGGCATTATGATAACATGGAAAGGAAGAGCTCAACATGAATTTTAATTTCAAATACTCATTGATTGTGTTTTTTGGGCAAGCCACTCTGAGGAGATAATGGAAGATCCCATTTTATTTCATCGTATTATTTCATAACATACGCTCTTAGGAATATATCAAATATTGCATAATACTTTTCTAAAGAGTCTGGGGGTTTTATCTGGTGTGGAACCTTGGGTATGTTACTTCATTTCTCAAACCAACCAGTAGAATGAACCTACCACTTTTTTTTTTAGTTACTGGGTCCAGGCACTGTATTAAATATTTTTTCATCCATTATCACATATAAGGATTAACCTTGCAAAATCTTCACCTTATAGATGATGAAACTGAAGGTGAGTGTGGTTGAGGGACTCATGAAGGACCCTCTGCTACTGAGTAGCAGGTAAACATTCTGAGGCAGTGTGGTGAGTCTCTGCTTTGAAGACACACAAGGCAAAGCTTTCTGGCCCAGGAAGATCACGGGGAAGTGTTGAGTTCCAAGAGTAAGACCTACAGGGCATCGGGTGCAATTAGAAGTTCTCAGCCTATTTATCTTCCACAAGGGGTCCAGCTCTCTGTTTAGGGAGTGGTGAAGGATGAGGGGCTTTAAGTCTCCTCCCATGCCCACTGCAAACACTGCTCCTTGCAGGCTTGCAGGGGAAATAGACCCTGAGAGCATAGTGTGTGTGGTTTTTTTCTCCTGGGCCAGTTTCCCTGTGGGAGTTTGGTGTCTGTGGCCTTGAGGGGACTTGAGGGGCCCTGTGTGCAGTAGGGACAAGTACATCAACCTCAGCCACTGTGAGTGGGTCAGAAATACCCCACTGGGAATGCGGTGGAGGAGGCTCCAAAGGATGTGCTGGCCTTTGCTCATCCAGACCTGGGAGAACGTGCTTTCTGGCTTCTTCTTGCCATGTGGCCTGTGTAGATTAATGCCATGCGGAAAAGTGGCCGTGCACATTTGAGGCCGGCACTGTGTGGTCAGCAGGGGAATTGGCAAATGGCCCGAGGATTGGCCGCTACAGGCTTTTCAATCACTTTGCATTACGGCAACGTTCTGAGTTCTTTCTCATTAGAAGTCTAGAGACAATGCTTCATGCCCTCACGGGCCTCTTGTCGGGTTGATAAAATCTTCCCATCTGTCTCCAGCAACTGATCTTCCAACTTCTGAAAAACTCAATCAGAGGCTTTGCCCTAACTGGGAGGGAGCCAAGGTGCAGGTGGGTTATGTGCAGAAATTTCTGCTGGCTTCAGCAGAGTGATTTCAGGAGCTCCAAGGTGCTGGACTTTGTTTTGTTTTGCTTTTTAAACAAACCAGCCCTGAGTTTAGCTCATTTTCTAAAGGATAAATCTCTTTTGCTTGACAAGTATTTGCATTTAGAAAGGGGGCTGGATTCTGTTCTGGAATTGAACTAATTTGCCATTTGTGGTTATGAGCAAAATTTGAGACTGGAGTGTAAAGCAAGTGTGTTCTTGCTTGCTTTTGATTATAAGCCCTTGCCTTGTGAGTCCCACACCAATTTTTGCTAAATTAGAACAAATGGCTTATTAATTTTTGATAATTTATAGAAACTCTATTGCTTTAGGGGTGTGAAAGCCATCATTTATAGAACTGTCTATATTCTGGGTTTTTTCTGTGTATTAGTGAATGTAATTCTCAGGACACTACGATGAGGAAAGCATTGCAATCCCCATTGGCAGATGGGAATCCCAGGTGGAGGCGTCTTGCTCAAGACTAGTTAGTGGAGGAGCCAGGCTTGAATTAGAGTTGGGCTGGCTCCAAAGCCTTCCTCTCTGCATACTGCACCCCAGATCTCCCAGTTTGGTCCAAAGTGGGCACCAAAAAAGGGCCGGAGAAGGGTTGTCAAGCACAGCATAGTGAAAGCATGCTCTTGTAATTTGACAGGTCAAATATAAATCTTTTTTGTTATTTTATGGTGTGAATAACATATGTTTTTCTGCAGAGTAAATTTGGCTCACTCTCCTACCTGCTTTTGTTTATTTGTTATTTTGCAGTACTAAGGATTAAACCCAGGTTCCTTGCCCTGTGCTACATCTCCAGCCCCTGCCTTTAAGAATTTTTTTAAAATATATATTGTGAGGTAGAATCTTGCTAAGTTACTAAATTGCTCAAACTGAGCTGGATCTCTTAATCCTCCTACTTCATTCCTCTAGAGTGCTGGGATTACAGCAGTGTGCCACCACACCTGACTCACACCTGTATTTTGATGTTTCTGGGAAAGACAATCATTATTAAAAGAGTGCACTGAAGTGCCCAAGCTCCAAACCCAGCTCTGCCTTTTACCCTCTCCAGATCACAAGCTCTTTGTTGATGAAACTGGAATAATAGATGTAGCTGTGTTGTTCAAAGTTAAGTGAGATACCCCACAACATGTGTAGGTCCAGGGTAAGATGCTGTAAATTTTAGCCACTAATATTGAGCAGGAAGGAAAAGGTGAAGCTGCATCTGTGTGCAGGGCTGCGCTGCTCCTCTGAAAATCGCCTGTCCCCTGTGTCAGAGCAGGAATGTGTTGAAGCTCCGAGTCAGACCTCTGGTCTGTGGAGGCCTGTGGTGTGTTCCCTGCTGGCAGCATCCACCATACCCTGCACACTCACCTCTTGGTAGCAGTTAGAACCAGCGTATCAGAGTTTACACACCTTAGCACAAAGAAGAGGGCTTACACTTTTGAGTGTGAGCTACAATATATTTGTCATAGTTTGTGTCTAGATGTCTCCCCAAAGCCTCATGCAGCCATGGGTGGCTGGGGTTTGCAGAGGTAGTTTAATCTAGAGTTTGTGACTGATTCATGGTTCAATGCTAGGATGAATGGTGCTGGGATTAAGGGTAGGCGATTGCTGGGTCTGTTCACTGACTGGATTGGCACCATCCTAATGCGGTAGATTGGATACTATATAAGGGACAGAAAGAGGCTTGTCTCTTCTCCCCTCTCCCTTGTTGCTTTGCTGGCTCTCACCACAGGGAACTGCTGCCCCTCTGCCATGTATCACCCTGCCTTGGAGCCAGCCAATTGTGGACTGAAACCACTACAAACTGTGAGCTAAATAAACCTTTCCCACTTTGACACTGGGTTTTGGGTATTTTGTCTCAGTAATAAGAAAAGTAACTAAGACAATATTATTCATAAAATATAGCTAAAAGATACCCTTTTATTTGGAAAGTTATTACTGGTATTGTGTTTTATGGGTTTTTTTGTTTTGCTTTATAAGTATAAAACTTATGAAGAGGTATATTGGAAACCTTTGCCTTTTCTACAATACCTCTTCCTTTCTTTTACCCATCATCAAAAACTTATCTAGAATAGGATATTTGACAAATATTGAGCCCTCTTTTCCTAGGCTCAGATCTATCTCCTCCAGGTTACTGTGACAGGAGGCCAAGTTCTCCTGCAAGTAGACATGAAGTGAAATGGTAGTCATATTACTCACAATGTGTGCAGCTGGGAGAGGGGCAGTTGTGTTTAGGGGAAAAGAGTAAAGCAGGGGAGGCTCTGCAATGGAAGAAAATACAGGGAAAGTGTAGGCAGTCTGTGGCATTCTTTGTTCTGAGACTGTAAGTGATAGTTACATGTTGGGGGAGGCAGGAGACAAAGCAGGAAAGGTCAACAAAGCCCAGAGCGCAAAGGAACTTTGGGAACATGCTGTAGATTTGAGTCTTATAATGTTTACACCAGGACAACTTTCCTGGAGCTTAATACATTCACATAATTCAGTCTCACTGTTGGGTGTCTTGAACCACCAGTGGTACATGCATGACTATCCCATGCATGACTGTACCACTTCTACCAGGAGTAGTACAAGCCACCCGGTGTGACAGTCATGCATATACCACCCATGGTTCAAGACAGCAGGAAATTGTTAATGGAGCTGTAGCATCAGATTTCCATTGTAGAAAGAAAGGGGCCATGGCAGTTAGTGACAAGAGATCATGGTTTAATTTAGCTAATCCTCAGAACTACCCAAGGAGGTAGGTGCTCCTCTTATTTCCACTTGCTTATGAAGACACTGAAATGCAGAAGAGGAACTGCCCCAAGGTCACAATACTACTAAGCTGAGAAGGGAAGGCAATTTGAACTCAAACCCTAGTAGTGTGATTCCTGAATCTGGAGATAGAAAGATTAGCCAGTGATACTCTTCCAAAATCTATTGTTTAAAAACTGTATTAACAGTCCTCATGAAAAATGATTCATTTTCATTCATTTGTATATTTTTCTTTTGTGATTTAAAACAGAAACAAAAACAGAAACAGAGCAAAAAAAAAAAGAAGTAGAAAAAAAGAAGAAAAATTATGAACACCCAAACCAATTGTATAATGGAACTGCAGAATAGGGAACAATTGTCTTCTGTAACAGAGATTGCTACCACATTTCTCCCCACGTAAGACCTACCTGGAAAATAACCAGTCTTTAAAACTAGAGATCAAAAATACAGTCCCAATCAGACTATCCTTGCCTTACCTGCCTTAAAGAGTAGACACCAAACAAAAGAATAGTGATGGCAAGAAGGCAAGGATAGGCTGATTGGGGCAGGTATTTTTTTTTTTTTCCCCCCCTCCGGTACCGGGAACCGAACTCACGACCTTGCACTTGCCAGGCAGGCGCTTTGCCGCTGAGCTAAATCCCCAGCCCGGGGCAGGTATTTTTGATCTTTAGTTTTAAAGACTGATTATTATCTAGATAGGTCTTATTTTCAGAGGAGAAAGGTAGATACTTACTCCCTACCTATCCTTTCTTTCTCCTTTTCATTTTTACCTGAGCCTCTGGAATATAGACCACACTTCCAAGTCATGTTTACAGCTAGATGTGGCCATGAGACAAAGTTCTTCTTTGGGAGTATTGTAGGATAGCTTCTGAATATGTTCCTAATGACTGCCTCTTGCCCCTTCCTCATCCTTCCTTACCCCTTTCTACATCTTGCTGCTTAGACTGTGCATGTGATGGTCACTATCTTGGATCCTGATGGCAGGCTCCCTGGAAGGAGCCTGGACCCCTGAAGACTTTGTGGAGCAGAGCTGCCATACTACTGAACTGTTTCTTCTGCCATGTTCCCAAGAGACTGTAAATAAACTTGTAGCTTGCTTAAGGCAGTGTTATTTTGGGTACTATTATATCCTCCAGTTTTCTAGAGGAAAAAATTTTTATAAATATTGTAAATATGTAAGATAGAGTTATCAAAGTGGATGAAGTTAACTCTACAAATTGTGAAACACAAAAATGAGTCAATTTGTTGGGCAACAATTTTTAATGTCTCATAGTTTGTGTTGATAAAACATAGAAGCAAGGAAAATTATGTTCAGTGAAAGAGATAGACCTGAGCTTATAGGGTGTTAGGGTGAGCAGACACAAGTGTGATAAGATTTCATTGTATCAGGGCCACACACCCTATCACTCCTCCAAAGGAAACAGAATATCATGAACTAAGCATCTTTTTTTCTGCCACAGCCTTCTGCCATGATGTTTCTGCCTTGAAACCAGAAAACCATGGACTGAATCCCCTAAAACTGTGAACCAAATGAAATCTCTTCTTTAAATTGTGGGTATTGGGTATTTTGTCTCCCTGATGGGAAAGCTGACTAATATAAATGGCTATAACCCAAATTATCTCAGTGCCCCTTTAAAATATTTTTGTACAACTTTTATTAGAATGTAATTTAATACAGTACAGTTTACCAATTTTAGGTATACAATTCAGTAGCTCTTCATACAGGCACAGAATTGTGCAGCCATCACCACAATCAGTTTTAGAATATTTTCATTACCTCAAAAAGAAATGCCATGCCTTTTGGCAATTATCTCCCACTTTACAACACCCCCAAGCCTTTATCTATTTCTAGATCGCCATTCATTTGCTTTGTATCTCTATAGGTTTGCCTGTTGTGGACAGTTCATATAAAGGGAGTCAAATAATATGAAAGCTCTTAAGACAAGCTTCTGTCACTTAGCATATTTGAAGTTTCATCCATGTTGTAGAATGTATCAGTACATTTTTTCTTTTTATGCCACATCATATTCCATTGGATGGATATATCATATTTCATTCATTTGCTGATGAATTCTGTGGTACTGAGACATAATCATAGAAGTACCCCCCCATACACAAAAAAGAAGAAAGGTACAACATGGTAATGATTTTATAGGGTAAATGACTTGTTGCATATACACATGACTGTTTCATGCATACAGCACCTCCATTTATTAGAGTGAATGAGTTGGAATATTTTTACTAGATTAATCTCTCTAAGATTAACTGCCATGAACAATGTATCCATGTGCAGTCATGCCATGGGTGATATAATATTTTTCTAAAGCTGAGACCAGAGTCTGGAGGATGAGGTGGTTTTGCCAGTTAAATATTACCTTCAAACTGTGTGACCAGGTGGTCTTTCTGGGCCACAGCCTGTGGTGTTTATTATGAGCTTTGAAAAAATATAGATATAGCTCACGCATACTGAATATTTGTTTCCTTGAAACCCACTTAAGTGATTTATTTCATCTCATCCACTGTGTATGAGGATGGGATAATGGTATCAGAATTCCAAGTGTCACTTCTTCTTTCATGGTTTGAATTCTTGGATATCTATAGTCTACTGAGCTAACAGTTTTACCAATGTCTGGCTTCCAATACATTTGTAGATACCATTCACATTCCACCAAGGAGCTATGTCCTCTGGATTGTAGTAAAGATTCTGCTGTGAACAAGGAATTCAACCGGGAAGAAATGCAGTCTATTAGACTAGAGCAATTTTCTATGGAACAGTGATAGCCCTAGAAATGGACCCAGTATCTCAGGAGTATGCACTTTGAAAACAGGGCAATATTTTGTTTCAGTGCTTTGATGTATTTTAATCTCAATATTTAATTTAGATTGAATGTCAATTATCATTAAAGGAGGACAAGAAGATGAATGTGATTAAGGGAAGGAGGTACATGGGTTTAGAAAAGTTAAAAACTTCTACATAAAAAACTGTTATAAAGGTATTAAGCCTAGATGTCTATAGGAAAAACAGAAATAGCCAAGGAGGGACTGGAAGGGATTAGATTGATATAAAAAACAAGGATCAGCCACATTCTCTTGTCATAAGCAGATAAAATAGATATAATCAAAAGATAGGCAAAATATATTCAGATATTATAAAATGCACTTAAACATTTGATAAAAAATATTAAAAATAAACTATAAAGTATCTAAGAAGCAGTGGAAAATAGAACAGTTTATATGACACTATGGAAGAGAGTGAAAGCTGTACTCAGGGGTAAAAATGTAGCCTTCAATGTTTATATCCAGGTATAGCAATTTTTTTCCTGTAAAGACTGAGAGCTTTGTGGATCTTATGGTCTCTGCTATAGATTCTTTTTTGTTTTGTTTACAATCTTTAAAATGTAAAATTCATTTTTAGCTCTCAATTTGTACAAAAACAGGCTATGCTTCCAATTTGCTCCCTGTTTAACAGTTTGGTGACCCTTGCTTCTCTTATTAAAAAGGACAGAAGTCTAAAAAAATAAAAATCTCAGTACTAGTCATCAGAAATTGGAAAAATGACAAAGATAACAATAATACAAAAACAAATGAAACTACACAGGGAAATTATTAAAGGAAAAACTTGAAATACATGGCACAGGAAACAAACAGAATAGAAAGAATGAATAAATCAAAAATAGGTGTCAAGACCAGTAAAATAGAGCAACACTTTTTGGTGTACTAAACATTATCAAATTGATGCAAGAAAGAATGAACATGCAAATTACATTCTCTTTAGAATACAACTAATTCCACTAGTTTTTAGTTGATTCTTTTTGTTGAAAGTAAAGAGCTAGAAGTTCAAGAATAGAAATAGCAAATAGATTTTATCTTGCACACCAGTGCCTGTCCTTGGGAATATCTTCAGGAGCCCTGTGAAAGATGAGGTCTAGTTGATATCCAGTAGAAAAATACTGAGTATTAGTTTCCTATTCCTGACTCAGTTTGGAACATAAAATTAAATGGATCCTATATGATGGTTTCTACAGATATAGGCAGAAACTACTCTATGATGCCTTGTGGATTTCCATTCAATGTATTTTGGGAAACTTCTATATTTAGTAAAATTTGTATTTCCCTAATGATCAGTCAGTAGCCACATGAAATCAAGCTCCCAGACCCAAACCTAACTGCATTAACCATGACTGCTACAGGTAGCCAATGAATCAGAGAAACTCAGTTTTGGTTTCAGAAGCTTATGTGCTCGTGGGGTATTTCTCAGTGTGAGAACACAAAGGGAAGTTTGTCTTCCTTGTCTCTGATGCTTTGCAGATGAACAAAAGTCTTCCTGATCCATTGATCTAACTGTAGCCTCGAGGTTTTCTTTGCCTAATTCTCCAAATACAAAAGCAAAGCAGAATCTCTCCCATTCCTAGGGACAGCTCCTTCAAGGCAGCTGCACTTCCAATTCTGTAGCGGCTCCCCAAGTATATCACAACTCCCCCTGCAGATAGAAAGAGAGAGAAAGAGCCAGACAATAGAAAGGAGGGAAGAAAGAGGAACTGCTACTGTTAGGAGTAAATCTTCATTATTATAAAAAAGGGAATTGAGCTTTACTATCCTTTTTATGATGAGGTAAAATAAAATGGAAAGGAAGAGCAAGAGAAATGATTGCTTAGTAAATGGCCTCAAAGCTAGCACGTGTTTACTTAAGCGTCTCTACAAACATAATCCTGGGTGTCCGTTAAATCAGCAGGCATGTCAGTTGGCACCTCTGGTTACAGACCATTTTACGGTCATACATCATTCATAGCCGTAAAAGCCATTTGCCCTCTGTCACCCAACCAATCAGAATCCAGGAGAGAGGAAGCCGAGCTGGAGCCTGTCTGCTTTCTTCAGGCTCCTCTGCTTTTGCGCAACCTGCTTCATCAGAGTGTCACAGGGAATTAACTTCCTTGGGTTATCAAGACCCTTCTGGTCCTCCTCCTCCAAGGAGCAGGGTATGATTTCAGGCCAGTGTTTACCCTGTCACAAGTGACATCTCCTGACGCACCGGAAGGGGCAGAGATGCAGCAGGCACCACATGCAAGACAGTGTAATTCCTGCTGTGGAACCATTCCAGTGAACAGCCTTGGAGGGGACACTGCCTGCTCGTGCCCCAGCAATTCACTCTCATGCCCACTTGGAGTAGATCTGAAATCAATGTCAGTGGCGAAGTCACTCAGTAGGTAACCTTGACCTGCCTTTGATTCCCTTGGCAAGTTCATCTTTGTTCATGCTTTGTCTCCTCACTATCATTCTATTTGAAACCAAGAGCCTGCCAAGCCTGGATGGCCACCCTGGGCCTTACAAACCATGTGTCTTGAGGTTCTCTCCAGTACCTTTTCCTCTGCTTGTCCTGCAGTGCCTCCCCCAGTGTGGGGATCTTCTCTTTACATTTATTATTATTTCTTAACTCTTTCTTAATACACTTCTTTATTTTTGAACAAGGCTTGACAGCAGCTGTCATGACCCCCAGCGGGCACTGGACAGTCCCATCTGGTCCCCCACTTGGATGTTTCACGTGTCTCCTGCCTCTTCAGTCATAACAAGCTGGGATCAATTTTCCAGTGGCAGCTTGGAAATAATAGTACAAAATGTATATTAATATAGAAATATATTGTGAAACTGTCCTTAAACAAACAAATGAGCCACTTTAAAATATTACTGCTATAAATGACCATGACAGTAGCACAGCACATATAATAAAAAATAACTGCTGAAGAGAAGCTGCTGAATTACTATAGTAATAAACCAGATGTGATTATTATCATTTAACACGGTCATTGAATACCATGAATCCCTGAAGCCATTAAAATATTTATGATTAAACATTTGCTATTTCTTATAACAGAACATATAGTTGGGTACTAAAAAACTGCTAAAGTATTATTTCAGCTAATCTATGCTGGTTCTATAATAGAGGTCAACCAACACTGCCTGCATCCTTCAGAAGAGAGATGAACAGCTGCCTCTCGATATCTTGGCATATTTGGGGATGTTTATGTGGCTATTATACACTCTCATGGTACTGGGTATGGTGTATCATCTACACATTACTAAGGTGGAAATATGTTCCTGTTCTGTAAGTTCATGGCACACATGGGCTGAGAGTTGTTCTGGTCATTTCTGGAAAAATGCAGAGACATCAGAGGTGCTCAGAGCCTTGTTTGTATTCCCTCATACCTGTCCCAAGCATCCTGCAGCAAGGGTCTCCACCAGGGCCTTTGCTTGCCGGCCTGAGACTGAAGTGCTAGGGAAGTGGTACTCTTGCAACAGCCCTTAGCCATGGTGATGGGAGCTAGAGAATGAGTATCTTGGCCAGATTTGTGGATATACCTCTTTCAACATTTGTTCCTCTGCTGTGCTCTTGATACCCTGTTTTTCCCCCTGTTGATTGCTTTTAAACCTAAGGTTCAATTTGTTGTATTGAAGGAAAATTCTATAATCAGTATCTTTTCAAACTTAGTGAGACTCCTCTGCATGCTGTGTCAGCCTGTCAGGGGATTGCCTTCTGGGCTCTCTCCTTTTCTGTTGGCAGATTGCAGCTTCATCCATAGGTGGAATTGTGGCAAGGAAGAAACTTAGCCATCTATTGAGCATCCTGTGCCGGTAAAAGCCCAGGTATGGGCTGGCTCAGTGGTAGAAAGAAGAGGTGAGTGAGAATTCTTCAGCACCATCATTTGGGGATTCCCTGAATATTCTGACTAACCATTCTATCTTTGCAATAAAATTTAGAATTTGCTATTTCTTTTTAAGTGGATATGAACAGTAATCACTTTATGTTGGTCAGCTTTCCCATTGCTGGGACAAAATACTCAACGCTCACAACTTAAAGGAGGAGAGGTTTAATTTAGCTCATGGTTTCTGAGGTTTCAGCTTATGGTTGTCTGGCTAAAAGAAAGAAACATGGCAGAAGGGAGTGGTGGAGCAAGGCTGTTAAATTCACAACCACTGGGAGGACAGACATAGGGAAGAGTATAGCAAGACGTACACTCTCTAAATGCAGCCCCCAGTGACTCACATTCACCTGGGCCCCACTTCCTAACAGCGCATTCAACTATGACCATTAGTGGATTAATCCACCTATCTGTACAATGCGCCCGTAATCCAACCACCTCTCCAGGAGTCTCTTGGTCCAATCAAATTGGCAATTAAGATTAACTGGCACACCTTATGTATTTAGGGCTAAATATTTTAAATAGTAAAGTTCTTGAATTGTTTGATGTCTGATAGGAAAAAAATGGGATAAGAAAAAAAAAGAAGGAATTTTACAGGAAGGCCTGGGTTTGAGTCCAGCTGTATGCTATTTAAAGTACATGTTATGTAACTGCCAGCCTCCTAGCTTGTCAAAGCTTCAGTTTTTTCATATAAGTATAGTGATTGTATGCATTGACATAGTATATGTAGATAATTTATCTATACTCTCGTGGAATAATAGGTATTTAAGGAACATCAATTTATTAAATTATGAATGAATGGCAGATTTACCCACTCTGTCTCTTGATACCATAATGACACTCAATTCTTGACATATGTACCTACTGGGAACCCACTTGGTTCCTACAATGTCTCTCTTGAGCTTCTCATACTATAATTTTGTCAGTGTGACACATCTCCGTCATGTAGGTTGCATATTTGCCTTTATACTTCCAAGTTATATTTATGTAGACCGATGCATCCTATTTTTGTTGTGGTCTTACATTTCTGGGATTAGTAAACTAGGCAATGATCTGATATATGACTTACAATCACAAAATGTGATGAAAGATTAAATTTTAAAAAATCTGTTAAGGTAAAAGACGCATTACCATTAATCCCCCTCAAAATACCTGTCTTTGCTTCAAAAATACTTATCCCATCATTCTTGTCACTTTCTGAAGCAGTTCTGGCAGTCCTTTTCATGGCTGTCCTTAATTCACCTGCTGTGGCTCCAATAACAATTAGAAATGTTTACCTTTTATGGTCATTTTGACCTTGGGGAAGAACCAGAAGTCTCATGATGCCAGATCTGGTGAATAAGGTGAATGAGGATGCAATGTAACGGTTTTATTTGACAGAAGTTGCCTTAGACATGTTTAATACATTTAGAACATTAAGGTAGCCATGAACACATAGCTAAAGATACTCACAAAAGAGGACTTCTAGAATTGCTTCAGAAAGTGTATGTTTAAAGTGAGGGGAAATATTTTTGAAAAGGATTAATGGCCATGTGCTTTTCATTGCAATGATTAAAAAAAATTTAAACATTCACTGTATGTTGTGATCAGCCCTTGTATTTACTAGAAAACTCAC
Organism: Chinchilla lanigera; assembly: GCF_000276665.1. Classification (NCBI taxonomy): domain Eukaryota; kingdom Metazoa; phylum Chordata; class Mammalia; order Rodentia; family Chinchillidae; genus Chinchilla; species Chinchilla lanigera. Next base: position 28,324,920 of record NW_004955410.1, read on the forward strand.
AAAGTCTCGGAGTGAAATTCAAAACATTTTCAAAGACCCCTGCTGGCTCAGCCAATCCTAATGAGTTATTAGGTCATTAGACACTCTTACCATCAATTAGTCATTAGATCAGCAACCATTCATCGATAGCAGAGTTCTCTTACTTAAAGGGACCACACCATTAGAATGTGAATAAGCCTTTGCTAGTTGCTGAAATTAGAAAAGACCCCTTGGTCTTTCTTATGTGTCAGTTACTCCAAATCAGAAGTGAGGATTCATTAGGTACAGCTGCTTAAATTTTCAGCTTACCTTGATCTAGTAAGAATTTTCAGGGTCAGAAGTATTAATGCTTGGTATCTTTTACATGAAGACACAGCTCAGGCTGGGTAAAACTGGCTCAAATCTCCTGCACTCCTTCTGTATGCATCTCATTGCCTTGCCCAGGATTCCCGTGACTTTTGGGGGCTTGTGTTTTGGGGGTCTCTTCTTCCACGTTATTATTCCTGCTGACCTTGGGTCTCTTGGGCCCTAAGGTTGCTCTCTCTCTTCTTTGCCTTATGGCCACCAAGACACTGCCAATGACCTTGATGATTTCTAATTACTACTCATGTAAGGCAATGTATGCAGACTCTTCATGGCAATTCCATGCATGCATGCGTGTATGTTTGTAGCATATGTTACCTAGCAAACCAGCTTAGCAAATAATTAAGAAGTGAAAATTTTGGCACCATTTCTCATAATAATTTCTTTATCTAATCTACCCGGAGATGAACCTCTGTCAGCTTTCTTCCTGAAAACATCTCACCATTGCTGTTTTGTCTGTCTTTCTAAATGGTCTTTCCTTTCCCTGATTCTCAGGCTGAACTCAAAAATTCAAAACCCCTCCATTGTTATTATGCCAAGCAATTTACCTGTTTTGGACCCCATCTGAAGGGTACTAAATTGTTCTCTCCGAGTGTTTGTTAAAATGAAGGCAGTTCTTACTCCTGAGAGGAATTCTGCTACATCTCAGCCAACAGATAATTTTCTTCAAATATTTTTGAATTTTGCATAAGTGTTTAAAAATCGTATGCATTAACACTTGATTATATAATTATTTTCAGGAGTTGTAGTGGAGACCTCCATTACCCACATGATGTTAGCCGGTCACTGCATTTTGTGAGTGACCCAGGGTCTCCTCCGTGTGGTTTTGCTTGGTTATAGGTGGAGCCCAAGTCTGCTTCTGTGGGAATATGTCTCTGAATTGACCCAGAGCAAATGTGATTCTCAACGTACAGCTACTCATTAGAAATGCTTCTTGACTATTTTTAAATGAAATGAAGTTTGTTTACTTTTGATAAACTGCTAAGAATGTTTTGGAGGGAGCATTCTTCAGTTGGAGTGGGTGGAATGGAGTTGTCCAATTCATTTCCACTCCATAGAAGCTGGCATCTGCTCCTCAGTTGTTGGGGATTTTTGCTTGAGAGCCTATTAATTTAAGTTCATTCGCCTTCAAGCTTAATGTTCTACAGACAACATTATTGTTTACTTCTCCCTATGAAAAAGAATTAGAACTATAGGGTACAGCTTTCATCTTCTTGCAGGTGAAATGTCACAATGTTCTAATAATAATTCTCTGGGAATCTTGGGACAGTACTTAGCAATAATGACATCAATTGCTTTACTGATTTTTAAAAACCAAATCTTTGGGGCTGGGGATTTAGCTCAGCGGCAAAGCTCCTGCCTGGCAAGTGCAAGGTCGTGAGTTCAGTTCCCGGTACCGGAGAAAAACCAAAACAAACAAACAAACAAAAAAAAAAACACCAAATCTTTATGCCATCAACAATGCAAAGCTCTACGTTATCACCCTCAGTCTCGTAGGGACCCCATGAGGTAGGTATTACATTGGTCCCTATTTTGTATTTAGGGAAATCAATCACATGTCATATGTATATTGCTTTTTTCAGGAAGCGTTCCCTGGCTTCCCTTATTATTATGCCTGTCACATCTTACTGTAAATACTTGTCTCTTTGTCCCACCAGATTAGAGCAGACAGGGATACTGTCTACATAGGCACCTGCTACCTATCAGTCCTGGCACACACCAGAATAGGCGCCTAACAAGTACTGGTTGACAGACTCACTGGATCAGTGAATTGGTGTAGGGAAAGAGTAACTTGTTCAAAGTCATGGAAAAAAGATTGAGACTCAAGCCCATGGCCGCTGAACTCCTAAGCTGGAAACTCTTCCGTGCCATGTAGAAGTTTCTTCTACCCTTCTCCCTCCCCATTTGAACATTAATATTCTTCCTGCTTCCGAAACACACACCTTTAATCACATTTTTGTGGACGTTTAAGCTCCATACAAAGCAGCTTTCATTTTGGGGGAAGGCTGGTTTCCCCTGGAGTTTATGTTGAGAACTCTGTACCCGGCAGGGCCTGAGGGAATAAAGAATGGGAAAGATGCAACTCTCACCCTCCGGAAGATGGCACTCTAAAGCCCTGGGTTAGGGTTGCCACTCTTATGGTGCAAGGAGCCCAGTTCTAGCTTCCCGCAGGCTATAGTCCAAGCTCCCAAGGCATCACCAGTCTGAAACTCCGAAATCTAGCTTTGAGAAAGTCTTTTTGGTTCAAATGCAGAGGGATAGGGTGAAATGATGTAAAATGGAGGGTGGTGGGGGTTGTGCAGAATTTCTTTTCTTAAATGAAAAGCCCAAATAAAATAAATAAATGAAAACATAAATCACAGTGTCTTCTCCAGGCTCCTGGCTGGAGGAAAACAAATTAGAAAGGGCTTGAATGAAAGGAGTATTGAAGAGGCTTGACTTGAATTAAGTGGTTATATATTTTAAAAGCACTTTGTTGGGTCCTGTAAAAATAGCAAATAAAAAGGTAGTAATATCCCCTGGCTCTGTGAGGCAAATACCAGTAATAAAGTAAGCTTGGGGGAAAATTTTTTAAGAGGATAAACTTCAGTGGAAGGAAAAGGAAAGCATTCGGTTTATAAACACTTTCATTTCTCCCTTAATAATTAATGATGAGGTACTACGCTTTCAAATAGATATCATGCTTCTTTCTAACATTCACTCTCCTCTTAAAATGGCCCCAAATGAAATTTAAGGATTGAACTTGAAATTTTTCTTTTCACACCTAATTTAAAGGGGTTATCTGGGGGGGGGTTATCAAATAGTTACAATGTGAGATCTACTTTATAATCCTTTTATTCCTAGTTTGAGAAAAACTTAATGGTAAAAATTACAGGAGCATCTACCACAGGAGTAAAAAACTGGTTTGCAACTCCTTTTCAACCTGTGGTATTCATTAAGAGTAAGCCCTGGCTTGAGAGCTTAATCATTTAAAAAAATATATAGATGTTTGGGGAATGAGTCTTGTAAAAATAGTTACAGGAGAAAATAGCACAGGAAAAGTTAGTAGAAAAAGTGAAAGGAACTTTCTCCTTGTTAAGAAATGTTTAGGTCCTTTTGTTTGTAAATGGCAGGTGGGTTGTGCAATTCCAATGTAATTTCAGAAAGCCATCTTCTGAATGTAATAAACATGTCTGCAATAATAGGATTCAGAAAATAACAGAATGCATTCCAGACGCCCTTTGATTGTGCATACAGAAGAGAGAATTTAGCTATAATTGGCTATAACACAGTTATGGACAGCAAATGACACACCGTGGAGTTGGGTGATGTGGCAGCACTGATTAGGAAGGGTAGGTTTCAGGCGAACACCAGAAATAAAATAGTGGCAGGCAAATAGTGACACAGCACCTTCTCTCGCTCCATTCTTTTCTCTCACTTCTTTCTTTCCCCTCCCCTTTCTCTCCCTCCCCTTCTTCCTCCCTTTTCTTTCTTCATGTTTAATTAAAGTATCATAAATTGGACTAGAAAACTTATCCTAGTATTATTTAACCAATCAATTGTCAGCCAATACTCCATCCTTTTCCAAGGCTGACAATTGTATGAAAAGGGAAATGGGACCCATGGAGAATTGACTTTTGGAGAACCAGATGTAATTTGAATCAAGAATTATAATAGGAAATAAACCATTACAATAAACAAGGAAACATGTACACAATTACTTTCACGGTGTAATTTTATTCACTCTCGTTGAGAAAATAAAGAGATAATACTGACCGTAGCACCTGGGTATTTAATGCAAACTGTAAAATCTATTATATTAAACAAAGTCAAAAGCAATGTGAAAGATCTTGAATCTATTCAAGGCATGCACCTCATTACAGACTTAGCAAATTAAAACACAAATAGGATTAGAAAAGAATAATGTAACAATCTCCCACTAGGTCCCTAGAGCATTAAGTCATAAATTGGGTTTGCATTAAATTGTGCCTGCAGTATTGAATTCAGGGAAAGAGCTGTGGGCTGGAGATAAACCATGCTGGGCTACTCACCAACTTTGGCAAAGCTATGTGTTTTCGGAGACATGCAGTAAATTTGTTAGAATATAGCAGGTCCACACACAAAAAATGAGTACTTCATATCTTAATTTAAAAAATGGCCAGTGCCATGCCATATGCGGCCTGCAGAGATATAAACTGAGACAAAAGCCATGTGTGAAATGGATCTGTGTTACCTAGTTAAGTGTGAAGCCATTTCACTAAATGCTTTGTTTAATACCACACACATTTAGACTAGAACAATACAAAGTTTTCCACACAGGGCTTGAAATGAATTTTGTTTTTGTTTTAACCTTTGTTTATTTGCTTGATTGAGTCTGTAAAGGAAGGGAATACATGTGGATTTTTAGAACATCCAAAGGAACGCTTTCTTTATTTCACAGGAAAATCAGACCATAACTATTCTGGTCTATCACAGAAAAATACATATGCTATTTTAAAGAAGCAAATGACTACACTTTAATCAATTTTTAAAAAATGACTCAGGCTTAGAAAGACACCCCACTGCAAAGTATTCCTCCTACCACCATTTACTTCCTTGGGTTTGTTTCCTAATTCTTTGTATCAGAAAGGTGAAGTGAGGAAAAGGGGAAATTACTCTGATTATTTTATGTCACCTATGTAGTAAGCCTCAGTCCTTATGTAAATTTCTATCTACGGCCCCTTTGCAAATGCGCAGGACTCTGCCCCAATGTAGAAAGCCACTAGCTGTTGGTTTTCTCTTCCTTTTCCTTGACTTCCTAAAGCTTATGTGAGAACTAAAAGAAAATTGATGTAAAGGTCTAGGAGCTACTAGGTGCTCAGACCCTTAGTGTTCCTAGTCCCACTTCATTGACAAGGGTAGGGCATGGAAGTGAAGTTTGCAAGGTGTCTCCACTTTCCTGGTCCCTGGCAGAAGTCTGAGCCACTGTGCTCCTTGATGGGGCATGGGGGAGCTCCAGCCTCCCCTTCCCCTCCCACTTCTGTCCCTGGCCTTAGGACTGTCACAGTTGTCCCTCCCTCCCAGCCCTTGCCGCTGTCCTGGCCTCTAGGTGATGGGTTTCATCCCACTTAGCCATAGACAGTCTGTTTAAACCTGCATTCTCTATTTTCAAAAACTTATTTGAAAGTCTAAATGGCTCCCACTGTGGCATTAGTAAGATAAATACGGGCTAAAACACGCGGTGGCCCTTAAGTATGACGGATACACAAGACCAGTTGCAGTGTCCCATAGCCAAAGTCTGGCTGCTCATAGCGGCAGTTTTTCTGCCATGTTATTTATGTGGTGGTTTTACTTCTAATTATGGCTCATCATGGCTGTTAGCGCTGAGCAGTAAGAGCGCAAACTGCATTGTACTGCCATTTAACTCCAGCCCATAAAACGGGTGATAAAGCTGAGGGATTGAAAACAAAACAAACCAAAAGGAAAAAAAAGCGCGTCACTTTCCAGTTTTCCAGTGACAAGCTCACATCCATTTCCGTCATTCTGAAAACCCTTAGAGGCAGTGATTTCTGAGGCCTGGCTGCCCCAAGTTCCAGCAGAGACTTCACCCCTGAGTCATTCTTCGCTGCAGACCAAGCACCCCCAGACATCGAGTGTAATTAACACTTGCTGGATTTGGTCAGCTCCAGTGTACTTCGTTGTTTGGAAATCAGTAAAAGCACATAGATGTTACTTAACACCATAAATAATAAAAAGTCTTTTGTTGTTCTCAATTTTGATTACTATTTTTGATGCTAAGAAGAACGCCCCTTGGTGTACATGTAAACAAAGAAGATAGATTGCAAGGATGCTGGTGAGTTGTCCATAACCTGATTAAAGCGATAGAGCTGGCTCCTAGGAGAACCTCACAGGGCTTAATGATTGGGTTGTTGCTCTTAATATGTCTAATGTTAACCCTTAAAGAAATCAAGAAAAACATTAAGAGGTTCCTGGCATTTCACCATGGCAGTGGGCTGTCGGGGTTTCTGACAGAGAAAGAATATTCTCTGTGGCTGGAACACAATGTCCAGCCATGTAAGTTAATTTACCCAAATGGTATTAGGAGGCATTTTAAAACTGAGGTTTGCCTCCACTAGGCTGGCAGAGCTCCCAGGGACAAGGCAAGCTTGGTTTTGTTGAAACCAAGTGGTTCAACTCTGCCTAGTGGAGAACAGCTGTGAAATGCCACATTTCTTTTCCTTTGGTTTATTTCTTTTCTTCTGGATTTTAGTAAAACTTCTGTTGCACTTCAGTGATACAAACACTGTCTGAACAAGTACTCTAGCCTGTTAGGATGTTAGGAGAAGAATTTAGGCTTGTTGTGGAACTCAGTGGCAGCTCACTTTGCCCAAAGGTAGTGATTTGTCCCTCCTTCTTCTAGTGTGAATCCTGTGGTTGTGAGTGGGACTGTGTTTCATGCAATAGTCACATGCAGTGTTGATGCAAATTCAAATCAGTTTATAAGCCCTTAGAGAGGTCTGAGTATATGTGGTCGTGTTACCTCCAGTCGAGAAGTCTGCAGACCTCTTAATCAATTTTAGGATCACCCCAGTGATATTTAGCCATTAGGGTCTTTGCTGACTTTGACACTTCCAACTGATCAACCAAATTGCAGATGGACAGGACCTGGGTCATTGTGCTAATTTTAAGCCGGCAATAAAAAGGATTTTGAATACTGCCATTTCAAGTCAAGAAATATTTTAAGTCCATTGTGTGCTAGTGTCCCATTTTTCAGATGATAGGTTTGTTCACTTACTTAAGACAAGTAGTAGAAGTGTAAAACCTGAAAGAGTTAATTTAAACTCGGAGGTATGATAGACACTGTGAAATGACAGGAAAACACTCAAGGGTAAAGGGCAACTGGGATGTGGGAAAAGAGAAGGGAAAGAAGGCAAAATTTTGTATGTATGTACATACAGGATAGTTAACATGGTTGATCTACTGTCTTCTATTTCTTTGTTGAAAGAAATTGTCAATGAGTCCTTGATTGATCAATATTGCATGTCTCTATCTGTTTTCATGAGAAACCACTTTGAAGATATCAATATGTAATACAACAAGCATTGTTAATTCCCTACCACTTTGTTTGTAACTCTGTATTGTCTGTACTGTTCTTTTGCTATTTTGTAAAAGGTTGTCTGTCTGTTCATGTTTTCTTCCTTTTATTTTTAAAATGAGAAAAAAAAAGATGACTAGTGGAATGGTTTGTCAGTAGTTTATCCCCAACTTTAAACAAAATCCAACTGATCTTCATGTGCTCTTTCCTCCTACCCTCTGCATCTTGATCATTACTTAAAATCTTTATGTTTTGGCCAACATTAAAGGTTTAAAACTACTGAGAGAGAGAGAGAGGGAGAGAGAGAGAGAGAAGCGGGGAGAGAGAGAGGGACTGACCATCTTTTCCTCTTTCCCAGGCCTTTCCTTCTCCTGCAGGCCATTTTAGAGCACGTTGTCACACACTGGCAACTCCCCCTGAGGGCAGGGGAAGAAATGAATGGAGGTGAAACAAAACCACAGCCGTGCTGCTTATTAGAACTTTAGTGGAAATAAAGAATAAGAATGATGCGGATGATGACAATGATAAAGATGGGAAAAGAGGTTGAAACTAAGCTGTTTTCTTGTAGAACATGCTCCCAGTAAATTTTGTGGCAGGTTTTTGGAAACTGAATGTGTTAACTAGAGTATTATAATGAGCTATGGGGCATGGGGGAATGGAGGGACCCAAGTAACTGGTATAGTTGGAGTGACTTTGAATGAGGCACTTCACCTGCATGAGCCTCAGTTTCCTCTTCTGCACCTGGTGCACACTGAGCCCGGGAATCCCTGAGACATCACAGGAAAGCGGTAAGGAGCGGAGCAGCTCCCCTGCGCCGGAGTCGGCTGCCTGGCAACACTGGCTCAGTCACTCAGTTCAGAGGAGCTGTGTGACCCCGATTGTGTTCCCCAGCTTCTCTGAGGCTTAGTGGCCATCTCTGTGTCACAGGGGCAGCCACAGAGTGTCATTAGCACACACTCTAATGTACATTAGTTTACAGACTGGCTGAGCTTCAGACCGGCTCTGAAGAAGGTCTTTTCCACGACCAGAAAGAACTGGTCAAAAGAACATTTTGAACATGAGTGAGGACGGAAAATTGCTCCTTGTCAGGAACAAGCTGGGAGAGACCTGGCTTGGGGATGGGCCGGAGGGGACATCTTGAGGCCAACCTTCAATGGGGACATTGCCTTCCTGAAAGAAAACCAAATCCCTGAACCCCTGGCACCTTGCTTTCTGCTTTTTCTTTTTAAATTCTTTACTTACAATGAAGATGGGAAGGTTTATAACGCTGATAGTTTCATTTTATTTCTCCTATTTTTCATCTGAAACAATGCAATAAACAGCAATTACTTCTACCCTGGGGTTTCACGTCAGTATTAATTAAGCGTGTTTCAAGTACTCATGTGTGTCTGGTCTGTTGCTGTCCATTTATCTGTTTGTGTCTTTTTCTTTACCACCAACAGCCACAGCTTACCTCTCCCCTTTGTGTTGTCATGTCCATCCTCATAACTGGGCACAGGAAAACACCTTGAAAGGCCACAGTTGTATAAAACAGGCCAAACCTGTGATGAGGAGACGTGTTCTGAAGAAGCCCAGAGAGGCTGACCCTCCCTGAAGGGCACACGGAAGACCTAAAAAGGAAGAAGGCCAGCTATTTCCAGGCAAACCCTCCTGTCTCCTGGTCCCAGTAGGCTGCCCCTATCTCTTTTCCTGTCCTTGTCAGTGGCAGGCAGAGAGCAGTAGACCTTGTATCTGAGCCAAGGAAGTGCGATGACTCTCAAGCCTTGATCTTGCCTGGTTGCTCCTTAGATATCACTGTCCCTGGGCAGCAGGGCTCTGTGGACCCACCCAGCTCCCAAGAAGGAGCTTTCTTTGCTTAATCATGATCACATATTTATATTTGTTTAGGATTTATGTCTCTAATATTTGTTTGTAATTAAAATCTATTTCCAAAATAAATCTGGATCTCTTTTCTAAGCACATACAATAAAAAAGCAGAATGCTACAAGAAGAAAGTAGCATTGAAATTACCAAAAAAGAGCAGAGGAATTAGATGCTACCAGACATCTAAGATGAAATCACTAAAACAGCGAGGCCCAGCTCTGAGCGAAAGGAGAGGGAAAACTTGGAAAATCTATGAACTATGAAAACCATAGCTCATATCATGTGACAAAACAAAGCACGGACAGCCTCTGTGCTGGCCAGCCACACTGCCTCTTGGAACAGACTCAAAGAGGAATTTACTACCTAGGCTCTTGTTTAAGTGGATGTCAGAAAACTTATTGAACAAAGCCTTCAAATAGAGTCATGCAAAAAGACAAAGACCATGCCATAGACTATGGAACTTTCCTGAGAGATGGCAGAATATTACAGAGGCAGACACAAAATTTGGTCACCACCTTTTAAATTTGACTTGACATCACATTTTAAATACTACCTTTTAAATAAGATATAAAAATTTTGCATACTCCTTATAGGAAATTGATAAGATATGAATTAAAGAGAGAGAGAGAGAAACCTATATCTTTTTCATGTAATCACTTTAACATTGTGGTGTCACCTTCGCATGTTTTTGTCTATGCACAGAAGTGCATGTGTATTTTACAAAGATAAAAACTACTACCTCTGATCATTAAACGCTTAAAAAAATTAATATTATGCCAGGAATATTTCCCATTCAATGAAATGTCCATACAATGTCATGCTGGATGAGTGTGCAAGGATCCAGCTTGACACGACTGTAGCCATCTTGGTCTTAACTGTATTTTCTCCATCAGGTGAACTCAGCACTTAGAGTTCCAACCCTTATAGGACAAACAGTTGCTAAGCTGGTCAGCCGAGTGTGTTGTGCTGATAGCTCAGGCCCAGACTGTTTCTTAACTGGTGGGTGATCATGTTAATAGATTTGGGAAAGGCTAGATAAATTCCCCCAGGCCACAGCCTACCGTTGTCTAGCTTAGCACATAAACCCTCTCCTCCTGCCTTGGGGTGTGGGGATCCATGTCTTGCTGCTGCCTAAGACTCATTTCTGTCCATAAGTCTAAATAAATTCTGCCCTGTGCAATTCCAGACCAGTCTGCCTCTTTCTTCAGTCTCATGGCTCCTTCTACCTTTGGCAGTCAATTGTCATCATACACCGGGCCAGGTTTTCTAAAGCATCTGGCAATAATGTGTGGGTATCAATACTATAGACTACTTAGGAAGGTATTATTACAATACATTTCAGCAGCCCCCAAATACTACTGGTATATATTTGGACTTTAAACATTTCATCTTTCTAAATAATTCTGAGGAATGCCTTGGGCTAAATGTTCTCCAAGAATCCTTCAGAACCAGCTGTGTTTCAGAGAAAGAATCTTGCAATTCAAGATCAAAATAGGCTAGATGTCCACAAATTATTTGCCCAATGCATTAAGTGTATATAACCCGTAAGTTTGCAGTTTTCCAGGCAAGACAAAAAGTGCTATGGGGACCCACAGTCTTAGTTTAAAGAGCATTTTCTGGGCCGCTTGGTGAAGGCAATTGAATCTTTTTTTCTCTTCCCAGGTCCTGCAGTCTTGGGGTAGGATGGAAGCAAGAGAGGACAAAATATAGAGGTCACCCTGGAGGGAGATGGAGAGGGACTCACGCTGGCCACTGACTAGAATCCTAACATTCTTTGGCAGAGTCTACTGTACTTTCTTTAGATGAGCCTTTTCTCCCTGAGAGTCTACCTCTGTCCAAAGCACAGCGACCTTGAGAAGAGGCAGGACACATTTGAGTAGTATTGTTTTTATTCAGTGTGTTCATGGGCCTTGAAAGCATGTGTGACACTTGGAATTAGCTCTGCTTCTCATCATTCTTTGAAAAATTTAGTTATGCTCTTTGACTTAGGTACCAAGATAAAAGTCTGCACAAGTACATGACCTGCCATTCCACTACTTAGCCTCAGAGAGATGAGAACTGGGAATATTTTGAACACTGATAAGGAAGGATTTTTTAAATAATAAAGAATAGCAGCAAACATGACTATGAAATGCCTCTGTGGATGTCTTTATGCATTTGCATATACCCAACAACTTGACTCTTAAGTACACACAGGTAGAATAAATGTTTAATCATTTAATATCTGGATTTATTGTAATCCTATTCTGGCATTAATCTGTTGCCCTAAGTGCTTTTCAATATTCTAGATTGTACTTCAATCCCAAAGGACATACTTTTGGGAAAATACTCCATTGGAGACATTGTTGGAGCAACTTTTATTATTCATTAGTGTGTTTTAAAGTGGACCTGAATAGAGATGCTTTTTGCTAAGTAAAGATACATCAGTTTCTATGATCTAATTGTACAACTGGTTAGAATTTCTATCCATTGGTTCAAAGGGAAACTTGGTTTCAGTGAATTTGTTTTTAATAAAAATGTGCTATCTATGATAAATATATTTCACTTTGTTCAAATGGATTTGATTGGGAAAACATATTGAGCAGAAGTACTGGTAGAGCTTAATTTCATTGCTTTGAGAAAATGTATTGAATGCTGGTTTGAATTAAATTCTATTTGTTTTAATAAAAGTGTATTGGCCTGAGTGTACATATATTTATTTTAGTGGCAGTGCATTGGATCCAATAAAACTATATTGGCTTCACTGCTTATGTCTCCTGTTCAGAGAAAATGGATTGAATGGGAAAACGAAACAGGCAGGAAGCAGCCAGCCCCAAGGTCTCAGTTTGGTGAGACCCAAATAAACCGGGACGGAGGGGAGCTTCCATAGACTTTATATCAAAATATGCTTTTGCATTTAAATATTTTTTACTACCGAAGACTCAGATGTGAGCCTGAATTGCCCCCATAAAGAAGGTAATTTTTGGGAACAGTCCTTTCCATGGGCAAGTTATAAAGCTGCCCAAGGCACCAGAGGAAGAGATTTTATGACATCCAGGAGCAGGTTTGTCAATGTCCCTTAAGCTTTATATGGGCCTCATTGGTTCCAATAAGATGCTGTCTACCAAGCATTCCTAAATCCCTTAAATGAACAGAAAAGGGATCGTGAGTATTCCCCACGGATGGCGTTGGCCCATCAGCATTGAAATGGGTCTGACTTTGAACTGATTAAAAAGGGGGAAGAATTGAAACAAGTATTACCCTGAGACACATATCAGAATTACTAGGCTTCCCAAAGATTATAGATCTTCTGAGAAGAATCAGCTCCCCAGAGGGCGCTTGCACTGGCACGGTGCTGTAGAAAGTGGCAGCCCATGCAAAGTGCCATGGCCACGTTGTACAGCTGCATATGGCTCCCAGCTGCTGGACCACAGATGTTCCTTTGCATTTGGTGCCCTGACCCAAAAGCCAGAGCTAAAGTAATGAGGATTAATAATAAGATTGACTGTTATTCTTATATGACTATCTTTCTATTAAGGGCATATGTGCTTTGAATTGTTTTTTTCCCCAGAAGATGAGCTTGATCTGACTCTTCTATCCAGTTTCATTTAGCCTTGATGAGAAATAAATGCAAACACTACTTTCATTAGCACCTTTGCTCCAACTGAATGTGCTAACAAACTCTAGACTTCAACTTTCCTGCTAATAACTGCTAATTCTCCAGTAGTATCATTACCAAGGAACCTTAAATCCTTTGTGTATATTTGATCATATTTTTTTTTGAACGTCTGAATTCCTTACAGGACCTTACAAGGTTAAGAGAGGAAAATTTATCCACAGAGCATTTTTCCTCCTTGTGTAAATATTCCCAATTATATACTGGAAATCAAGGAAAAAGTGGATTTTGTGATAGAGAAATTCTCTGAGTTGTCCTTGGACATGTGAGGTTATGACCCCCAGGGACAGAGCACAAGTCGTTCACTTGGTTAGAATATAGTATTGATTCAACACATGGTATAAATGTGATATGCTGTGAGACGATTTCAGGAAATCCCAGAATATGCGTAGGGAAATGAGACATAGGGAGTCAATTTATTATTTTAAAAAATTTATCACTGTGTTTATCTGGAGCCTGATTCTGCTGTGGAAATCTGGGAGCTGAGGTAGAACCCATGTCTTAGAGTCAGTCCACTCAAGGGGCAAGAGAGATGAGATATTCATACACCAATACATATTTACATATAAGTTCCCATCCTCATTGATTGAGAGCTGTTGCTGAGGAGCCTGAAGAGCAGGTACAATGTGCTCTTCATTGTCAGGTACAATGTGCTCTCCATTGTCAGGAAAAAAAAAAATCTTAATGCAGAGGATGCAGTTGGAAATGGTAAGGTTGAAATTAAGGACAAGGCACTGATAAGACCTGCTACCCCATGAAACCCATTTCATAGATAGGTAGTTTTCCAGGGTTACACAGGTAATAAGTGATACAGGATGCATACAAACTCAGCTTCTGCCTTACTTGAAAGCCAATGGTTTGAGCATGAAGCAACATTGCCCCAGCCATGCTGTCCAGCTGAGGAAACCGGCATGTTTCCCACAATCTCAAAACTATGTTTTGAGAGGGTTTTCACTGAGTCAGTTTGGGGGTTGAATATTTCAGGTCAGAGATGGGGACAAAAGTGCTACACAGCTTGAGCTGCTGTCTCTAGGAATGGCCAGAGAGTGTGATTTATGTTAGACTCAACTGAACTTAGTGTTTAGATAACTGTTTACTAGACACTAAAAACTTGTCCCATGGCAGATATCTGGTTAATAGTCAGGAGAAATGACCTTGTGATCGTGTGCTCCTGAGTTGTTTTCTATGGGCTTGAGGCTCCCAGCTGCCCCTCCAATTCCACCAGCTCCCATGGCATTCAGCAGTTTGTTCCTTTTCATGTTCATCCTTTTGCAATTGGCTTTCCCATTTCAGCTGCGCTTGCTAGTGCTAGCTGCTTTGTGAAGTAAGTTATGATGACTTTGTGCTATAAAATAAAACAGCAATCCTCACAGCTGTTTTGATTCCATTTAATGAAATGGTGGTGACATGTGAACATCACAGTGGCAGAGAGGCGGATGGCTTGCTGTGGCTGCTGAGAGGAGAAAGATCAGTATTATTCCCCAGGCTAATATCTCATATGACAATTCTGTAGTTATCATTGCTCTGTGTCAGTTGATGGTTGCTGCCCAGCTCCCTTTTACCAGGAAGAGACTTCAACGCAGATCAGTGGAACTCTAGGGTTTTCATTTCATTTCTTTTCTTTTCTTTTTTTTTCTTTTTTTTTTTTTTTGTTACTTACAAATACAATAGGACAGCCAGGAAGGAGATGATGTCTACAGCATTGTGGAGAGACAGTGAAATATTTCAACAGAAAGAAGCACACAAGCAACAATTCCTGTCATTCACGAACTCAGAAAGTATACGTCTCTGGAAAGCCAATAGTGTATGTGTCATCTCATCAAAAAGTGCTGGAGAAATCTTTGGTTTCTCCTTTCTTCGCTGCAGAAAGGGTGATGCTGGGAAGATATCAGGCAGCAAACATGGAGGCAAGTCAAGAAGCCAGCCTGGTCTTCAATCAATTATGCGAGAGTATTATCAAATCAATGAATTCACAGTGTGAATGCTTGCGGCAGATGGACGAACACTTGTCGGCTATCTGGAGCTGTGAGGGAGTCAGATTTATTTTCAAAGCTTGTTTGTCTCATTTCTTCTGCCTGGTGCTGGAAGGCAGAGCATGCAGCTGTGATTTTTCAAATGCAAGAGATCTCCAACTATTTTATAGCTTGTGAGATTGGGCTCCATGAGCTAGACGCTACAGGACTTCTGGCTTTTTTCTGCTAAGAATGAGGACAAAGGGGTAAGGATTTAGCAAGGGGTATCTTTCTTTCTCTGTGCCTACAGTTCTTAGCAATGGAAGAATGAAGTTGGGATTTTCTGTGATTGGCCTGTCAGACTTGGCTGTGACAATAGGAATTTGCTCTACCCCGACCTCAGGGATGGGGCTTACAGGAAGGGAAGAAGAAGCTTCAGTTTGTGGTATACCTGTGTTAGGAAGATCAGTTAGTCAGCTTTCCATTATTGTAACAAAATACCTGAAAGAATAAACTTAGTTTTGTTTTTCTCTGGTACCGGGAATCGAGCTCATGACCTTGTGCTTGCCAGGCAGGTGCTGTGCCACTGAGCTAAATCTCCAGCCCCCAAGAATAAACTTATAAAGAGAAAAGGTTTACTTTGGCTCATGGTTTTAGAGGCTTCAATCCCTGATCTCTTGGTCCCTTTGCTTTGGGCCTGTGGTGAGGCAGCATATCATGATAAGTAACATGTAGTGGAAGAAACCTACTCACCTCATGGCTGGTAATGAAAGAAAGGAGAAGAGGAGGGCCCAGGGTCCCACAGTCCCCTTTGATGACATGTTGCCCATAGCCAGAAGACTTCCCATTAGGCTTCACCTCTTAAAGGTTCTACCACCTCCCAATAACACCAAGCTGAGGACCAAGCCTTTAACATGTGAGCCGTTGGGAGGACATTCTCATCCAAACTGTAGCAAAGGATGAGCTCCTTAGTATTTGGCAGTGTTACTAGTGGACAGTGGACCATGCTATCCAACCTTCCCACTATCAAGGGTTCTAAAATTCTTAGTTGGAAGAGAACTTCACATGATCCATCACAGGAGCTAATCTAGGAGAAACTGGGGATCATTTTGAGTCAGAACTGGTAAGTTCATAGCATTTGCTCCAAAAGCATTTCTCAGTTTCCTTCTTGTGGGAGGAATCATGGTTGCCATCTTAGATGTTGGACCAAGTGGAAATTCATTTTTGGTCTTAAAGTTAAACAGAATCAGTAAACATGCTAGGTATGAATTTACAGCCTTCCATCCTGGTGCATGACCAAGAAACTTATCAGACAAATTCTGAGTACTTCAGGGCAGAGCCTCCAGGGATGATGAAAATTGGTTAGAGTCTCAGCCTGTCTGCCTTAGCATGGTCATTCAGTCTCTCATTCATTCACCCATTTAGTCCGTTGGTAGGCAGATCTTGATTAGGCCACTATTTAACTCTAGCCCACTACTGACCAGTTAAATCAGACTTTCTGCATTATTACATTATGCAGTCAAGGTTGAATCTGTGATAAGCACTGAGGAAACCGCAGTGTGCTGAATTTCATTGCTGTCTTCATGGTCCATGGTCTGTGAACTATAAGTGCCATGAAAAAGGTAAGCTTGGGCTTCTGATAGAGGCCGAGCAAGGCAGCCCTTCTTGTCCAGACGGGGCAACAAGATGAGGAAATATACAGTGCAGTGACTGCATGGAGAAGCTGATGCTGAGCTGATAAAGAAGAAGCAGAGATTCCAAATTATCTAAAAGGTGGAAAAGGAAGTTGAACAAAGTCCTAGAGAATCTCCAAGGAGCCTACTGTAGTCTATACATACAATGCAAAGACAGAGAAGGTGGCAGGTGGGTGAGAGGTGAGCTAGGCCTGACCATGAATGATTGGGTGGGCTATGATGGGGAGCTCAGCCCATACTTTACAGGAAAACATATCTATTCAGAACAGATTTCAGTTTCAGGGAAATCTTCCTAGATGGCTGAATGGAACAATAACTAGGAGAGAGCTATGCACAATGACAGAATGAGCAAAACAAAATCATTGAGATTAGGATTGAGAACTGCCTCTTGAGGGAACAGATAGATGGTAAAATTTTCTTGAAGAAATAATTGCCACAAAACTCTTGTCGAGTTGCTTTGGGCAAGCAGTTTTTAGAAAGTGAAGAACTGAATTTGAACTTAACAAATTAAAAGTTTGTTCCAAATATATAATTTTGTATCTATAGATACAGATATATTTGATGCTCTAAATAAACCACTTCTGGTTCTGGATTGTTTTAGGGAGATGGTGTCTGATGTTTTTGAACCCCTATCCCCAGCAAAGTCAGCAATTTGTAGGGTTAAGTGTAACCCACCTTTGAATGTCAGAGAAATGTGAACTTAAGTCCCCACTCTACCCCGATGTGGTGTACAATCTCAGTGAAATTATTTCACCTCTCTCAGATTCTTCATCTATAAAATAGGGTGGGAATAATAACTTTCTCCTGGCACACATAATAAAATACAAATGAATACATGTACATATGTGTTAATTGCTGAACACACAGCCTGGCACATTGGGGCACTCAGAAATAGCAGAAGGAAGCAAAGAACAAAAGAACAGAAATAGATAAGGAAGTGTGATGACTCACTAAATGGCGTCTATTTCTGTTGTTTTAATCTGTCTGACCTGACTACTTTTATTTATTTATATTTTAGTCAAAGGGGAAAGAACTCCTTGTCACTGTGCAGGTCACGGTCTTTTTACCCAGTCTTCATAACCCTGTGCAGAAGGAGTGGAGGAACATCACGGTTTCCACTCCAAGCTGCCGAACTGAAACCCAGCTTGCAGAACGACCTGCCTCTGCTCCTCTGACTCTTGCTTGCTCTGAAACAGGAGAGAATTTGGCTCCTTTGCTCATGATATCTACAGTAACCCGTCAACTGCTGAGCTGAAAGATGTGTTCGGCGCTCCCCTTTCCCCTTTAATGTGCCATTAAATCAAATACTCTATTAGCAGAATTAGTTCATTCAGTGTCTGTGCTGAAACATCCTGTGAATTGCACGATGTCTCTTGCAAATGGCCCTGCACTCTAGGGTCTATTTCAGCAGTTTATATCCTGCGGAGGAGGGCCGAGCTGCCCAAGGATCCGACTGCCTTCCTCAAAGTGAAATATTATGGCTTCCACAAAGGATAATTATTTGGATCATTTTGCCATGTGCAAACCTGGCGAATTCTAAGCACTGTCGATCAGGCTCTGGCCCAAAGCCTGCTGTCCTCACACCTGCAGCCCGGGCCTGCCTTGGCCGGGGACTTACAACTAGTTGTCTCAGCTTCTCTGCTCTGCATAGGTCCACTCCAGAGACGGGTGCCAAAATATATGCTTTTGATGAGGTTTAAAATATGGAGAGAATCAAATCATCTAGAGCAGGGCTATGGGTTGACACTTAGCATTCATGTTTTTATTCTCACTTATGTATACTTGTCATTCAGTAGATGTGAAAACCAGCAATGACAACTTCCATGCCTCTGTCACTGTGATCTCATGCTCTGAAAATGAGCTAGCTTCACAAACACGTGTATCGTATTCAGCCTGGGCATGTTGAGCAGTAGAACACTGACACTGCAGTGGGCACTCTGACTGTGCTTCCTTCCTGCCCCGATGCATTTAGCCAGGATGAATTTAGTTTATTATATTCTCTTTTCCTAGAAGAGAAAGTTAATATATTAGGGGAGTATTTGCTGTATTTATGCCAGGTAAACCTTAGAATAATGTATGGGTAAATATTTAACAGATTTCCTGGAGGACAAAGCATGGTTTAAAGTTTGCCTGTTTTGCTGGTGTAAATACTGCCACTGTGGCTTATTCAGGCTACTGACACGACATTACTGAATACAGACCTGGGAAGAGATGTTTGTACCACTACTGTTACACAATGATATTTCCATGAATGTAACCCCAAGGGCAGTGTATAAGTAAACTACAGTAAAATGACCAGAATGGGATGAGTTTAGAATAATCAATACTTTTAAAAATGTAGTGTACTTAATTATAAATTTGGATAATTAAGCCTTTAACAGCTATGTTTAATAACTGACCTATGAAATTTCTCAAAATTTAGCAACTGGCTCTCACAAGATAATATAAGGCAGTTCTTGCATACCACTGTGTTTAAGGGTATAAAATGATACTCCTTAATCATAACCAGTCCGGGCCATATTGGCGGTTAACGTTCAGCAGTGAGTCTCCATGTCATGATTGAGAGATCCAGGTTTTCTCCATTTTGGATCTCCATGAATCCTTAAGGATCTCAGAGTTCCTATTTGCAACCAGGAGTTGGAGAAAGAACACAGAGGATTTCACAGGGGTGGTTTTGATGGGTCAGGATTGGAGTTTTGTCCATGTTCCACTGGGCTGGAATTCTATTATATGCCCATTCCTAGATGCAAGGAAGCCTGGGAAATATTGTCTGACCATGTGCCCAAGGAGAAGAAACGGGATTAGTGTGCACTTTGTTGCTTCTGCCGTAGTACATCTTAAGATTGACTCCTTCACTGGCTGATTATGAAGTTAGAAATTGATAAATGAAATTGTACCCATGCTAAGAAACAGGTTAAATACTATTTACCATTGCTGAAATTTGACAATGTTATGGCAGTTGCATGTGCTGGTTTTTCTAAGCTCAATGATCCATCCATCCACGCATTCAATATATTGTCATCCAGGTCCTGTGTTAGCTTCTGGGAATACAGAGATCAGAAGTTGCTCATAATCCAGTGAGGAATTAGGCAAGCCAAGGTCAAAGTATGTGATCTAGTCAGGGGGGAAAAAAAGCTTAACATTTGGGAAGACCAAAATATTTCATAAGGAGGAGACAATTAATGTTCTAGAACTATGTGTGAGAATTTTCTAGGTATAGAAGGCAGAAAATCATTCCAGGCAAAGAACATATCTCATTTGAAGTTGGGAGAGTGGCCGAGCATGTTGATCCATGTCAGTGTGGCAAAATATGGGGCTGAATAGATGGGCTTATGTCAAGTTGTGAAGAGCTTCATATGGAGCACATGGGAGTTTGGAATTTACCTATAGGCCCTTGCTGGTCAGAATGGAAGATGTGTATCTCCAGAAGGCAGCTGTCAGTTGATCCAAGGGTTGAAGTGTTGAGTTGTCCCAGGCTGAGTGGTTCATGGGAGGAGTATAAATGATGCCAAGTAGCCATTAAAAATGAAAACTTTTTCCATTTCTTCCATTGAAAGTGAGAGACTCAAAATCATTCTTCCTCGAAAAGGCTGAGTATACCTCAGAGGGCCCGTTAATAGTCCTGACCCAACCCTGTGGTCAGTGCAAATTGTTGGCCTGTGCCGAGTCACTTGCCACACCCCTAGCCCGAGAGATGGCACCAACCTGAAGCTCAAGCACTAAGAGAGAGAAAGGCTGTTCCCTAGAGAAAAAGCCAGACAGAGGACTGAAGAAAAGGGAGTGTCTTCCAGATCACCCCACCAGCAGGGACCACTACAGACAGGAAAAAGCACGCAGACAGCTAGCCCTAGACCGGCTGCATTCAGTAGGGAGTAAGCAGGTACGAGAAGGGGAAAAACATTGCTCTTTGCTTCTCAGCTCTTGAGTTACAGGGAGGACCAACAGAACAAAGAAGGTACTGCCTTTACTGGCTAGAACCAGGTGGGAAGCTGGGGGCAGGGGACCCTTCCTCTCCAGTCTGAGATAGGAACCAATGTCCCATTCTGTTTCCTTGCAAGCTCCTGGCCTTGGTGGCTTCTGGGCAGAGTCAGTGATTTCATTGTGGTCACTGTCATAGCGCCAACACATGAACTCGCAGAGCTGAGCCAAGAAAGCTCTGCCCAAAAGCAGATAAGCTGGGCTGGCAATGTGGGTGCCTCCCAGCTCCTGTCCTGCCTAACAAATGGCTCAAGTTGGAACCGCAAAGCCCAGCACAAACCTTGATGTGTTGCTCTGAAAAAGGGACCCACGGCCTAGTCATCGCTGTCCACAGACCCTGAGTTTCTATGGGGCACATATGGCAGCAACAGCCAGACCTCAAAGTCAGATAAGCCATGCTGGAATCCCAGTTCTACATACAACACCTATGAGTTTGGGGCAAGTAGCTTGAATCCCCAACCTCAGCTCTCTTGCAACAGTACCTGGTGTGACAACGCTACTCTTCAGGGTTCTGGAGATTCAATAAGATAACCTAACTAAAATACCTGGCATACATGTGGAACACACTAGGTGCTCAATAAAGTCAGTCTGCTCTGTAACAAAATTTGGACACTTGTTATTTAATATGTAGCTACTATGTGTGCCAACTGCCTTTTCATACATTACCTATTTAATCCCTAGACTGCTGAGGGAATCTTTGTCCTATTCTAGCCTCACAGGTGAGAAAAGGGAGGCACAGCTGGTGAGGAGAGAGCTAGAATTCTTTTCCCAGGTACTGGGGATTGATGTGAGGGCCTTTCTACAGCTCTCCCAGAGTGCTGGGATTACAGTCATGTGCCACAATCCCCCACTGAAAGCTGGGATTTGAACTCATTTGGGGACTGAGGAGGCCAAGGGAGGCTGGTTTGTTTGCAGTGGCAGAAGCAGCTGGGGATAAAGCCTGGGGAAGGAGTGGTTGGACTTTTTTATCACTTCGTGTTGTTGGTAGCTGCCCTCTTGTGAGTCAAACTTGCTACAAATCTAGCTGTCAGTTGATCCAAGGGTTGAAGTGTTGAGTTGTCCCAGGCTGAGTGGCTCATGGGAGGAGTATAAATGATGCCAAGTAGCCATTAAAAATTTACAGCCACCATCTAATTTTAGGGCCTTCATTTTTCAGTGTAAAAATGCTACTGTACATGCCACCGAAGTATGAAGCAAACAAAATAGTACCCTCAGACAGGGCCTTCCAAAATGCCAGTGGGAAGACTTTCTTAGTCCTAAATTACTAAATGACTCCACTACTTTCCTCTCATTTCACGCCAGAAGCAACCTTGAATTTGTATTGCAAAGCGCTGTAGCCTGGGCTTAGAGAATTCTGGAGCATCCTCTGCAGAGAGCACGTTGTGTTTGTAGTGAAGGGCCTCTTGTTCCTGTCCAGCCTGGGAAGGGGCCTTGGAGAAAGCTCCCCCCTGGGAATACTGGATTTAACATCACCCTGGTATTCTATGGCATCCTCACTGCCCCGTGGAAGAAAAGCCAAAGAGCCAGGGCAGGATGGCAAATCTACTATCAAGAAGCAGACTGGCAATTTCTTGCCATTGTAATGATAAATTGCTACACCGGCTGAGCTAAAAATTGTAATAATAATAACAATTAACATTTATGTAGCATGTACAGTGCTCCAGTAAAATATTCTTTTAAGGTCACAATGTACCTTTATCATTATGTTGTCACAGTCTAGCTATAATAATGGCAACACTAGCTAACAGTTATTGAATAATTACTGTGGTAGCTTTATCCCCATTATCACATTAATCTTCAAAACATCACAACCACGCTTGGAGGAGGGTGCTTTTATTATTCCCATTGCTCAGATAATAAAGCAGGTTTATACAGTTGGTGGTTGAGCTGTGTTGCCATTCAGGTGAGCTGCATCCGGGGCTTGCTTCTTATTCCTGGAGCTATCGCCTTTCAGAAAAGCCGAGGGTGATGTCCGTTCTCCTTTTGTTTTTCTTACACACTTGATCATTTTAAAAGCATGCTGTTCTCTGTGTGTGTCATGCGCATTTGTATGTGTTTCCTTTTTTATCATCTCCAAACTCATACCTGCTTACTTTTATGGGCGGTTGGCTGGAAAGTGGGCCAGATGTCCTCTCCACACATTTAGCTTCATTTTACTTCAGGAGTCTGCTGAACTTCTTGGGCATGGTGATGGAATCCCTAAGAGATCTCAGTTTCTCTTCCAGGAACTCACCTGAAGTTTGAGCTCCTGTGAGAAGCTGCAACCACCTTCAGTAGGACGGTAGGAGTGGTAGTTTCTGGGCCCAAGGGAGTTGCTCTTGGCCTTGGGTGGCTGGAGAAGACAGGATGATTGGAAAAGACAAAGACAGCCCTTGCCCAAGCTGAGATAAGAGGACTAAGACATTTATGTGATTGTGCAAGGATGGCGAGACCAGGAATAGACAGGATTGCCATGTTCACAACTTCCTCTGGCCTTGGGAGAAGGCTGTCATTGGCTCACAAGACAAGGCTTTCATTGGAACACAGAAACTTTAAAAAGATATTATTTTAAATTACAAATAAAAATTGTATGTACTTATCAGAGACAACGTTTTGAGATCTGTATACACTGTAAAGTGGCTAAATTGAGCTAGTTAACATATGCAGTCCCTCACATGCTTATCGTTTTTCTTGATAACTTAGTCTACTCTTAGAAATTTTCATATATACAGTATAGGTATTAATCAGAGTTATCGCATACAGTTGGGCTCTTGAACCTTTTCCTCCTATATAATTGAAATTTTGTATCCCTAAAGCCAAAGCCCACTTCTGGTGTCCACCATTCTACTTGTGCTTCCAAGAGCTCAACTTTTTTAGATTCTGCATACAACTGAGATCACATGGTGCGTCTTCCTGTGCCTGGCTTGTTTCAGTCAGCTTAATAACCTTCGGGTTCATCCATGTGGTTGCAAATGACAGGGCTTCCTTCTTTTTAAGGCTAAATAACATCCTATTACTTGTATGTACCACCTTTGCTTCATTTATGTGCTTGCAGAATGGTTTGAAGAGTCCCACAATTACAAACGAGTTCTGTTCTGAAACTTTGCCATCCTTTGGCTCCTCCGGCTGGCTCTGCTCCTGAAGGGATGGAATCAGGGTACTGTCAGCAGAAACCCACTAACAGTGAGCAGGCACTTTAATGTTGGGGGCCTTTTTTAAAAAAATCTTTTAAGGTTAGATGCTTTGTACTGGATCATTTCTTTTGCATCTTCTTAATTTTATAGCTTTACCTTCCCTCACATGAAAATTTTGAGATTCCGCCATCAATAGAAATAGCTAAGTACCCTGTCACACAAAGTCACACCCTGCCATGTTGTTGAGGGGCTTGTGTGCATTTGTACATGCATGCGCACACACACACACACACACACACACACACACACAGGGAAAGGAAAAGAGAGATAAGGCACAAGTACAAGAACACTACAAAAATGTCAGACAATACAGATGGTGCCTAGGGAAAGAACTGAAACATTCCCCTTTATGCACCCCATATTCCAAAAGCCTCTTATTTCCACCCACCCTGAACTATACTGTAATAATTTGTGTTTATCCCTGTGGTTCTTTTCTCTTGGTTTGCATAAGCTGAACATGCAAAACAAAATAAACCATAAAACTGGAAAGCTTTATTCATACTAGTTTTATAGTCCATGGAGACAAAAATCTCTGTATTGTACAGAGAAACTGGTCCTCTGATCCCTTAGACAACTGTACCCTACTTGCCTTTTGGTATTGTTTGAACATAGCTTTTGAATTGCTGATGAAGTTTCAGGGTCATCTGTGCAATTGAGGAAACTGCCTGGGCTTAGGAGTCTGACCTGGGTTTGAATTTCATTGAAGAGGCGTTGGATCAGATCTGTAAAATCCTTTTTGTATTTTTCTTTTTTGGTACAAGAAATCAAACTCAGGACCTTGCACTTGCCAGGCAGGTGCTTATGCCACTAAGCTATATCCCCAGCCCTGGATCTGTAAAATCCTTTCTAGCACTGTAGACCATTTGTAGACAGTCTATAAATCTACGACTAATAATGGCTTAGGGCTTTCTCTGTGTAAACATTATGTCAATTGCCTTCATTTTATGTTTACTCACTAATTTAATTTTCATCACAGTTTAATGAAGGAGGTAGCATTTCCATCCTGTTTTACAGACAAGAAAGCGGAGTCTTAGTGAAGATCAGTTGGAGGCCCAAGCTTACCCAGCCGAGCTGAGCAGGACTTGAATGCAGAGCCATGGGATGCTGCAGCCTTGCTCTAGGGTCTGTTAGTGCTGCCTGCCCGGCTTCCTCACTCTGTGGTAAACATTTCCATGTCTGTCCTTCACCTTCACCCTCACCCTTACCCTCACCCTTACCCTCACCCTCACCTCACCTGTGTGTTTATTCTAATACATGACAGGTAAAAAGTAAAATGCCTGTGTTTCCACCTCTGAAGGCACACCAGAAGCATTACCAGAGGGCTGCAGGCCAGGATCTCTGCAGACCTGCATTTTGGAAAGCCTTCGGCAGTGATCCTGAGAAGTCAGCCCCTGGTCAGAACACTACAGGAACCAGCCCAGTGGAGTCAAGGGCTCATTTGGTCAGTGTTAACCTGGCTCTGTTGAACTGTGCTTAATTCCTTTTTTTTCCGGTAGAATTATGAGAGTAGACCAACAGCTGCATGTTTGCAGGAAATGTAAGTATTTTGACAGCACAGAAGAGTGGTGCATCTGAAGGGTTTTGGGTCCAGCTAACACCAGACAGGCCGTCCTAAACAAATGGATTGACTGCTTCCGGCACCATCCCTTAACTCCTGCCCAGGGCCTGACATCCGGGGCTTAACTCACCGCAGCCAGGACAGAAGAGGCAAAGGAAACCTTTTAATTTATAGTAAGCAGAAATTAGTTCCCTTTCCCCCCTTCTTCTTCTTTTCTGGCTTATTTTAAATGCCAGATTAATTTGAAACAATCAAACCTGGCATAGTTTTCTCCTATGAGAAACTTCTTACATGCATATAAAAAAACCCAGAGAAAATACATATTTGTGAAGACACCACAATTCTCACAAGAATTAAATGTTTCCAAAATTTGCTTTGGGTGGTAAAACTACAAGACTATTAAAAATATTGACTTTACCATTGAATGGATTTCTAATTTTTTTAAAATTAAGATTTCAATCAGTTTGACAAACTGTAGCAATAGAAAAATGTCTCTGTCTTAAACAAAAGCTACCTTTTTTTTCTCAGCAAAAATAGTTATGAGGATGGGGAATGAGGTTAATTTCAGTTTCATTAATAATATCTGAAGCGAAATAATGTTATACTTTTCCTCTCCAACCTTGTAGTTGGAGAAGTGGAATATTTATTTATTTCTTCTTTGGAGAAAATGAGAGTGGCTATTACCTTTAAGCAATATACACATTTAATTAATGAATGCAAGGAAAATGATTCTGGCTGCGTTTTCATCAGGAGTAAGCATGTAGAATTTAAGAGATTTGACCTTAAAAATGAAGAAAATATTATTGTAATTACTCCATTTGCTAAAAACAAATGATGTGGCATTTGAATTTAAGACTTCTATCAAAAGCAGTTGAGTGTCTCTAATCAGTTTGCACCTTTACATTTTAATGGAGTTGAGTTTGAGCCTTGCATTTACAATTATTGAGGCTGACTTCATGGCTTGGAAATGACTTAAAAAGATTAGCGTTCATGGATTATTTATTAGCTCCTCCTGAATGTATTTCCAAGAATGGAAACAACGTATTGCATCAAAGTCTCGTTTCTAAGTTTAACTCTTTTAATTAACAGTACAACTGCACATTGTCGCAAAGGCATTCGGAAGTCACAGGAGATTTTGTCATGCTCTTCTCTCCATGTGCATCTTTAGTGGCAGTCTTTGTTCCTTGCAAGCACAAGAGGAATGCTGATCCCAGCCCTGGCGGCAGCCTTGCCTTCCATGCGCTGCAAGCAGCACGGCTATATGGACAGGCAGCTGCTCGGACCTGCCACAGCTATCACTGATAGGGAGTGTCTGTCTTAGGCTCGGCAGAGGACTAGGTGACATGGTGGCACTGGCAGTTTAACCCAAACACACTTCCTGCCTAGATAACAAAAATGTCATGTGTGTGTCACTGACAGCAACCCCAGAGGAGCTCCAGATTTGCAGCAGCACTGGGGCATGGGGCCTACTGGCCATCAGAAGCCTTTCACTGCCTGCCACCCTGTGTATCTCACCTTCTACGTAAAAACAGCCCAAACAGGCAGGTAGGCAAGGTGCACCGAGGGTGCAAGAATGGCATAGTGCCAACACCAGGCCAGGGCCTCCAGTTAAAGCTGCCAAAAGCATGCAAGGCCAGCCAACTTCTCAGGGGAGCTAAGACTCTCCCAAGCAAAAGCAGAATGAGGGAAATAAACAACTGCAGTGGAGGACCCGGGAGGAAGCAGTGCTGAGCCCCAGGCCCTGTAAGAGTCTCCTCTGGCAGAACAGAGGGGCTGTAAGCAAGGAAGGAGTAATGGTCACTGCAAGTCTGGGATTGGCCTTCTGAAATACTGATTCTTTGCAGTGCATCGATTCACAACACTTCCAAAAGGCTGTGTATGTGTTTCACTACCATTCTTTTAACCTAAGGGTATTATAGATAAAATTGCATGCTTTATTTTTAGAAAATCCGACACAGCAAAATTTACAACCTGTACAAGTGATGGCTGGTTACCACTTTGTAAAGCTTGTTCTACAGAACACTTCTGGAAAGTTCTGTTGGAACAGTGATGCCCTCCTGACATCCAAACTATAATTTGATTTATGAACAGTTTATTTAAAAAGACATATCTAATATAAAAATAGGACCCAGTTGCAACTTTTTCCCTACAGAACAAGTTGAAGACACACAATAAGACCATTTTATAACATATCAGAGTTCCAAGTTAAGGCATATTTAACAATGAATATTTACCTTTACTCAGGTAAAAATGGATTTATATTATTTAAAATATGGAACTGAGATATATAACAATAAATATCATTTTGGGGGGTCTTGCTATCAGTTCAGGCTGGCCTTGAGCTCCCTTTGTAGCATAGGCTGGTCTCAAACTCACAATGATCCTCCTGCCTCAGCCTCCTGAGCGCTGGGATTATAGGCATGCACCACAACACCCAGATAAATATCATTTTTATTATTGCTTTTCTTATAATTCTTAGCTCAGTGAATAAAAATTGGGGTGAAGGAAAAACAAGTTTAAAAGATGAGGGTTGCTGGGATTTGTTTTGTTTTCTTGTTGTCCAGGCTTAAACTACAGGGCTAAAGTGATCTTCCTGCTTCAATCTCCTGAGTAGCTGAACTAGAGACCCTGCCACCATGTCTGGCTAGGATTGTCATTTAAAACAAACTAACTCGGAACTGATGGAAAAATTTTGCCTTGGTTGATATGATTTGCAATCATGCCATTCATTCATTCATTCATTCATAAACCAGGGTTTGCTGTGAGGTAGATATTATACTGGGGATACATGAATGCATCAAAGATGAAGTTTAGTCAGAAGAGCTTATAATCAAACAAGAAAGAGAAAATATGTCCACATGTAACTGGCACAAGGTATGCACAAAGGGAGATGAACGAACACCATGAGGGGCTGCATTGCCCTTGAGCTGTCTTTTGATAGATAGAACCGGGCAGCGGTGGTGGTGAGAGTGGTAGTGGGAAAGACAATCCTCAGAGCACTTAGGCATAGAGTCCAGAGATCCCTGCCACGAAGTCATTTGTGTCCATGAATACAGACAAAAGAGAAGGGCTTAGTACTTATGTGCTTACTGGGTGAGAAACAGAGTCAGCACCCCGGCTTTGATGCTGACTCTGGCTTTGGACAATACGACTGTGGGCTTTGGGTTATTTTCATAAAATGTTGTTACGATCACAGACTAATTTATAGACAGTATTCCAAAAAGTAGAAATATAGATATATGAGTAGAAAAAGAAAAGAAATTTCTATCACCTGCTGTAAAGATTGCATGGGGTATCCTACAAGATTTTTCTATTTGTCTATGTATTTAAGGCAAAATATCATATTAAAAACATGGTTTTAAGTTGCTTTGAGCATTTTTATCACAACTATCTTTCTATAATGATAAGTATGTAGTTACTTCCTCATGTTTACTACCTACCACAATTTTATTAACCCATCTTCTATTGTAGAACATATTAATGAACACACTTGTATGTAGCTCTTTGTGCACATTTTAAATTATTTTACTACAATGATATTCTAGGAAATTTTTATTAACTTGTACTCCCATCAGTGGAATCAAAGTACCACATGCCAATATTAGATATTGTTTCACTTTTTGATTTCTGACACAGGGATAATTAAAACCTTGTAAACTTAACAGTATACCTTTCATTACCTCTAATGATTTTTTTCACATTAGTCATGTATTTTTTGCGTATGTGAATTATCATGTCGTGTCCTGTGCCCTTATTATACTTGGGATATTTGTTCTCTTGTTTTTGCTTTGAAAAAGGCTTTTACATAGTATGAATAGTAATGCTTTGTCATACACTGTACCACATTAGGATATCTTTTTGTGCTCTTTTGCTTTGAGCAAAACACAAAACAAAAACTTTATATTTGGGGAGATATTGTTAAGTGAAATGAGGACACAAATCATAGAATTCATGATTTCACCACTTAACGCTAAGATCTCTTAACACCAGTGCGTATATCTCAGATCTTTTTATATTTTTATTATAAAAATCAGGCTGTTGTAGACACTATTTTGTATAATATACCTTCACTACTTAGTTACCATAAGTATGTTTCCACTGTTTTTGAGCACATCTTGATGATTTTCCTTAGAAGATGGCGCTTAAAATGAAATTACTAGGTCAAAGAGTAGCCACATTTTTACAGATTTCAATATGCACTGTTGAACCAGGCTTTCACTGCCATCTGGAAGGTGCTCATAGGAGGTGGCCTCCTTGTTCGGTGTCTGCAGGACTTTGTCACTCTTTCAGGTAAGAACACTGATTGCATGGAGGGCTGAAGTAAGAGCATGGGGAGGAGAGAAGACTCTAAAATAGAAGTTGTATGTGGGAACCTCAAGGGCTGGGAGTGGTTCTTTCAGGTGGTCACTGACCTGACCTGAGGGTGCCAAGTCCCCGAGGCCCGAGAAAAGTGCACCAGTGTAGTACAGTATAGATACCCTTCCTGCTTTTAGATGGCCTGGGAGGACAGCAGTTCCACTCACTGGATGAAAGAAGGGGGCGGAGCCATCATTCAGTTTGTCAGGGTGACGTCAGGGTGCCTAGCAGTCAAGGGAAGCTAAAAGAGCTCTTGGGTGGTAGGCACGCTAGTGCTAGAATGAGGATTTTAAAATCCTTGTAAATTTATTTTTATGGAGTATTTTTATTGGTTGTTTAAAATTGTGGTAAAATATGTATAACAAAATCCAGCAACTTAACTATTTTGAAGTATACAGCTTAGTAATATTTTATATTCACATTGTTGCTCAATCTAGCTCTACACCTTGTCTTCTTGCAAGACTAAAACTCTACAGCAGTAAACAACTGTCTCTCTGCCACCCCATCCTGCCCCAGCCCCTAGCAACTATTTACTTCCTGTCTCTATGTTTTTGACTACTCTTAAATACAAAAAGAATCTTGTGATATTAGTATTTTTGTCACTTATTTCACTTAGGTTCGTCCATGTTGTAGCACGGATGAGAGTTTTAGTTTTTTAAGGCTGGATGATATTCCATGGAATGAGTATATATATCACACTTAATCTGTTCATTCATTGGTGGACAAGGGTTGCTTCTACCTACTGACTGTTATGAATAATGCTCTCATAAACATATGTGCACAAATACCCTTCTGAGGTCTTGCCTTTGGTTCTTCTGGAGACATACCCAAAAGAGGAATTGCTGAGTCACGTGTTAAATCTATTGTCATGTGACTCTACATTAATTCTATTTTTAACTTTTTGAGGAACCACAATATTGTTTCTCATAATGGTTGCTCCATTTTACCTTCCTACCCACTGTGCTCAAGGATTCTGATTTCTACATCTTTTCCAATATTTATTATTTTCTAGGCTTCTGGTGGGTGTGAAGTGATAGCTCATTGTGGATTTGCTCTGCATTTCTCTAAGCTAGAATGAGTCCTAGAAGAAGTGAGAGCCAGGCTCATGGACCAAAATATGGAGACCAGCTTCATGTCATGCTTTGATGTTGGGCCACATCATGATACAGCCTCCATAGTGTCACCCTTCTCTCAACAAGGTAATGGAGGACACTCACACCCATCCTACCTGCTTTCCATGTTGCTACGAAGGAGCATCAATCTAATCTCCAAGAGTAACAGAACGGAAACTTTGTCCCAAAGAGCCAGAGTCATAGAAATATGAGGCACTGTGGACAACGTGTCAAGATCTACCTAAAGGCCCACAGAGCAAGGCCCTAAGTCACATCACAGGAGACATTATTAGAGGCTTACTCGAAATCCTTGAGTGACATCAATTTTAAAATACTGTAATCCACTTTGAACCAGGGACTTAATAGTTTGTCTGCACCGTGAGCCTGACCATATGTCTCCAGTTTCCCCCTTCAATTACTACTTTAAACAAATTCAAAATTTTGAGTTTTACTGTCCCATTCTTGGAGCTGCTAAGACAGTAACAGATTAAATAGGATGAGCCAGGCAGCCATACTTCTTGTAAAGTTATCCCCAGAGATAAATGTACAATGTTGTTCTGGAGGCTGTGGTGGTGTCTGCAGTGTAACTAAGGTTGACAGACTGCCTGCATGTGGGTGGCTGTCTCCTTTCCAGCTGTGACCAGCTGAATTATATCACCTGTCCCGTTTGATGTATTAGGATATGCCCAAGCTCAAGATGCATGTTGCTGCAATAGGGAAATTAATGTCCACCACTGGATGCAATTAATAATGATTAAGAGCAAAACAGCAGGGTTAAATCTGTGCATTTAACGGAGTGTTCATAGACTTTTATACTATATTTCAGTCTAGTTGCTCAAAGGGGAAAAAAAACTCTTTTGGGGGACTAGAACAATCTTATCTTAATTAACACATAAACTTAGATGAAATGTCAAAGTCGCTTCAATGAGACATGCTTATCCATTATTTACTCAATTCTCCCTTCATGGAGTTGGAGAGAAACAGCCCAAATAGTAGAAGATTGTAGAAAGAAATGTTAAGATTAAGTTGTATAGTGAGTAGAACTCTCAGACTTTGGAACTGCTTCATACAACCTATAAGGTGGAGGGAGAAATTTTCACCTCTTTTAATTTACAGCTCTTTAGTTAATGCATTAAAAAATAGCAACGACTTGGCACAGCATAGATTTGTAGTGCTTAGTTTGGGGTGATGCCATGAGAACTTCATGTAATGTATTAGTAGTAGGTAACTAATTTCCCTTTGGTGACTATAATTTAGATATAAATTTGAATATTAGAAGCCTAAACTGAATATGGAATTTCCCCCCAAAATACAGACATCTGTGAAAACTTGTAGACTTCAAGTTGATAAAACAGAAAAACTGAACAGGTTGATGCACGTAAACGTATACACACCCCTGACAAGGCGTTTATGTCACCACACATTAGTTTAGCGCATACACAATACAAATATTTATTGATCAGATATTTTATTACAAAATATTACAAATTATTCACTAAGCAGATTAAAACATAATTGGCCACCAGTTGGACTTTATAGCCCAGAGAAGATTATGTAGTTAACCTAAGTGATGTAATTCTCATTATTTAAAAGCTATGAGATAAAGGTCTTGGAAAACTGCACAGCCCTATTTTATTATGATAGAATCTAGACCAACAGACTCTGGCATAACTCCTTTGCTGTGAAGCTGAGACGGCTGTGCAAACGCCAGGCTCTGCTGGCTGCCTGAGCTCCTGGGGTGCCTGTGGGCAAGGCTGCCCTCTCCTCTCCCCTTCACTGCGTCCTCAAGAGTGGCTCAATCTGCACAATCCCAAAAGAAGTTCAGTTAACAATGGAACATTCAGGCAATAATCAATTGTTCAGTTATTGTTTGTTGTTTGGCTTACATGATTTAGACATCCAGATCTTGGCCATAACTGAAATATATGATTAAATTTGTAATAACACTAATAAGTACTCAGGACTTTTGTTCATGTGGATATCTAGTATCCTGTGACTTAAATATTTGCACACTACTTGACTTTCAACAAGTCATCCATTTGCTCATTCATTTGTTCAGTAGATGGTCTTATTGCTCAAAACCATTGTTAACACATTTGTCTTGAAAATTGCAATGCAGTGAGCATGGCTGAGTTAAATTTCACAGACAGGATAAACCTATTTACTAATGGATCACACCACACATATTATTTTTGTAGAAATCTACTGATCCAACAGGTTTTTTTGAGTGTTTACCATGTGTTAAGGATTCTGTTGGATGATCACAAAGATATATATAGATAGAGATAGCCTATCTCTATCTATCTCTATCTCTATCTCTATCTCTATCTCTATCTATCTCTATCTCTATCTCTGAACTCTTTTGTAACTTAACATTGACTAAATGCTAACTTTATGCCAGGCATTGTCCATTCATTCTCATGGCATTATTCCCATTTACGCTTGGGAAAGCTGAGTCTTGATAAGATGACTTTTCCAGATGATTTTGATGTGTCCAAGGCTACACAGAGTCAGGACATCAACCTTGGTCTTCTGCTTTCTGTATCTCCAGGTGTTGCCTGCTCATGGCAGGTGCCTTTTAAGGAGCTGAGATATGATGGTTCACCTAGCCCCTCTCTTTGCCTAAGAAAATGCTTATATTTCATAGCTCTGGGGAAATTTCATAAGCCCTGGGCCAATGCTGCTTACCTAGTGTTAATCAGAAAAGAAACATTAGTAAGAATATCAAATAATTGAATAACATAAGCCAAATTTATACATATATA
Organism: Chinchilla lanigera; assembly: GCF_000276665.1. Taxonomy (NCBI): domain Eukaryota; kingdom Metazoa; phylum Chordata; class Mammalia; order Rodentia; family Chinchillidae; genus Chinchilla; species Chinchilla lanigera. The sequence goes on from NW_004955410.1 coordinate 28,358,422, forward strand.
CAGGACATACATACATATAAAACACACAGGACACATATACAGGGCCAGGGATTTAGCTCAGTGGTGCAGCACCTGCCTGGCAAGCATGAGGTCCTGAGTTCGATTCCCAATACCAAAAAAAAAAAAAAAAAAGAAGTGACATATACATAGACTATTCCCAGTATCTATATCCTGCATAGAATAGAGATTATTTTGAAGTTCACAGAAAATATTAATGAAAATTATCTACATTGTAAGCCAAAAGCAAGTATTAACAAATTTCAAATTATTAGTATAATTTAAGTTATATTCACTGACTACAATAAAATTAAGTTATAAGAAAAGTATAAAAAGATAATTTTAAGAACTCACTGGTTATAAACATGTAAAGAATTAAAGTAGGTCAGATTCAATTTCAAATAGATTGAGAGAAGAAATTTTGTTGAAAATTCAAACATGCTTAATATGAAAAAAGGTAATGGTATCAATTAAAACTTTGAGATAAAGAACTAATATTAGATAAACAAAGAGCTCTCAAAGCTTGATTGTAGAAAAGAAAACAAGTCATTTATAACATGGACAAAAGATATGAGACACTTTACCATTAGATGCTAAACAACCATATGAAAAGATGTTTAACATCATTATCCTCTGGAGAAATGCAAAATTAAAACCAAAATAAGATACTCCTACAAGCCTAACAGGGTGGCTCAAGCAAAAAATACTGGTAACATCAAATACCTGCAAAGATATGAAGAGATGGGGACATTTGTATATTACTAATAGCAATGTAAAATGCTATAGCCACTCTGGAAAATAAATAGTTTGTCACTTTCTTTAAAAACTACATATGCAATTACCAGACCTGTACATAAATATTCCATAACCAGTATGGAAACTACTACATGTGCTTCACTGGGTAAATGGTTAATCTGTGATACATCCATAGCATGGGATAGTATTTAGCAATAAAAAAGAAAGAACTAATGATACACCCAGCAATCTAAGTGAATCTTTAGAGAATTGTGGCAACTGAAAAAAGTCTCCAAACCAATATGATTTCATTTATATAATATCTTTGAAAGGACAAAATTAAATAGAGAGACATTAGGTTGGTTGTTGCTAGGAGGTAAGAAGAGGGTAGATGCAGGACAGAAGTAGAGTGGCTGTCAGGAGCCCTGTGAGAGACCCTTATGCTGTTGGAAATGCACTGTGTCTTGGCTGTGTTTGTGCCAGTCTCCTGGGTGAGACATTGTGTGGTAGTCCTGAAGTATACAGTCATTGGTGCAGACAGTGTAAAGGGTACAGGAGCATCTTTCTGCATTATTTCTTACAACCATATGTAACTTTACAATCATCTCAAAATATAAAATTTCATTTTAAAAAATCTTTTGAGATGCAGCAAAAGTATTACTTTCAAAGATAAACATTTATGTAGGAAAAATGATTAAAAATAATGACATAAGCAATTAGAACAACAGCAGTACAAAAAGTTCAAGTTATTTTACCTGAAGAAAGGAATAATAAAGAGCAAGCATTAGTGAAATGAGAAAGACAAAAATACTATGGGAAGGCTGTCCAAGTTAAAAAATGGTTCTACACAAAGACCCTTAACACCTCTGGCAAGACTGATCTTGGAAGTGAGGGAGAAGACCCAAACTGACAATGCTGGGAGCAACAAGAAGTCTATAGTGACAGCTGCAGCAGATAATAAGAGAAGATTCTAGATAACTGTATGCCTATAAACTAGAAAATACAAAGTGGACAAATTTTTAGAAAAATACAACTGGCCTACACTGTCATAGATGAAGTAAAATATCTGGTTGAATAACCATTGAATGTTTTTCAATTTTTGCAACAAAAACTCAAAAGACCAACAAATTTTCAATACATACATGATTGTCATCTTACTCAAGCTCTTCTCAAGCATAAAAAAAGAACAGAAGAAAGGAAGGAAGATATATCAGTCCATTTCTGTTACCATAACAAAATACCCAAGGCTACATAAATTTTTAAAGAAAAGAGGTTCATGTAACTCACAGTTCTAAAGACTCAATGGCATGGCATTGAAATCAGCACAGCACTGGTGGATGACCTCACAATGGCTGAGCATGCACTCAAGAAGAGAGAGACTGCATATTTAATCAAAAAGCCTGAACAGGACTGGGGCTCTGGGGGAATATATTAAACCCTTCTGAGAGCAGGGCCTTGAGGACCTAAGGACCTGCTACTAGGCCCCATCCCTCAAAGGTCCCACCACCTTCCACAATGCCACACCAGGGTCCTGGCTTCCAGCACATAAGCCCTTGGGGAAAAAAACCACATCCAAATCACAGCAGAAGGACACAGAAAGGGAAGGAAGAAGAGAGGGAAAGTGAGAAGAAAGAGAGGAAAGAAGGAAGGGAAAGAAACAAATGCTTTCCATCTCATACCATGATATCAGATCTAGACACAATCAGGTCAAGATCCAAAAATATTAAATAAAATAAACCTAAACCAAACTCAGCAAGAAAGAAGAGATCCAGCAGGCTTCATTCCAGAAATATACTATTGATTCAATAGTAGAAACATTGGTTACTATAATCAACCACAATTAAAGTAAAAGGAGAAAAGCCTCATGGTCTTAACAGTATGGAATTCAGTGGAAGTCTAAACCTGTTCATCGCAAGGACTTTGGAAAAGTTGCTGCTGCAGGAGATACGCATGAGAAGGTGCACAATGCATGAACAGCACAGTGGCCAGGTGCAATGGACTAGGGAGTAAGTTGTTGGGTGCTTACAGCAAGCAAAACTAGTGCCACGGATGAGCTATGGCCACAGACAACAAGACTGAGACTTACTGACAGAATGCCGAGTGGTACCTAGGTAAAGCAGGGAGGAGATTGGCACAAAATACACGGAATGGTGAAGAAGGGTATGTTTGAGCCTGGCCCTGAGGAGCCCTTGGAGTTACTGGTAATATTTTACTGAGCAGGAGTGGGTACATAGATGTTCACTTATTATTCTTTAAGGCAGCATAAACTTAGTAAGTGGACCCTTGACTTGCCGGTTGTAACTCAAATTATCAATGGAAGGCTGGGGCTCCTCTGCACAGCCTTCAAAGTTTCTCTCCTGGATATAGAAGATCTCAGTGTCCTTTGAGAGACATTGGCCCACGATCTCTCAATTAACCCCATTCAGGAAAGGATGTGGTAATGTTTCTTCCAGAACTCTTTAAGGGTTAAATCAGTATCTGAGACCATCTGGAAGCACAAGCAGTTGGCATTCAGGTCATAACTGAAGACTTTGGTCATAAGTTAAAACTAAAACTCTAGTCATAATTCAAGTTGTTCGTATGGCAGGCCATTTGTAACTCAAGGGTCCACTGTATATGCTTTCTTATATGTATAACTTCTACCTGTAGAAAAGGGGAAACTTCTTGACATTCTCTGTAGCCTGATCGGTTCCCCGTGTTAACATTTGCCACTTCTACCATAAACAACAATTTTTGGAAAATCAAGCTAAAAGGGACAGGAAAAGCAAGTGACACCCTTGGGCCTGCCTTACTTCTTTTGGGTCTCAAGTCTGTAAGCCAGCACTATTTCTATGGCTTTTTCAAAAGGCTTGTCATCAACTTTGAGACACCGTACCCTAAAGCAAATCTTAACTTAGTTGAAACTAATTACCTTCCTTTATGCTTTCTATTAGAAGTTGAAGAACTCACGTATGACTAGTGACCATGCATTTGAGCATTGTATAGGGCACTTACTAGGTGCCAGGCTCCAGACTAAATACATCACAGGCACTGGCTTGTTTTCCTTCTCCCACATGAGGCACCCACCATAATGACCCTCATTTCTCAGCTGGGGTGCTGGCTACATGATGAGGATGTGGTAGAGCAGAAATTTGGGTCCAGTGCTGTTTGTGTGTGTGCTACATTGCCTATGAGTACAGAAAATAGAATTGGCATTTTGAGAGACTCGATTTGAGTAAAGCAAAATTGCTTTTGAAATAGTATCCAGCACTGAGGAATGCGGTTATAGCCCTTGTGTGGGGACAGGCCCTCTAATCAGTAGAAAAACCACATTATACCAAGCTTTTATTGAATGCAGTTACTGGCTTTGATGGGCCCAGATGTGAGTCTGCAGCCAGGGAAGGTCATGGAGAGTCGTAACTCTATGCAGCACTGTATTTCTTTATAATTACCCAAAGGAAGCTATAGGACTTAAAGACCAAAGGCGTACTTTCTTTACAATCCTCACACCAGCCTAAATCAGCTATAACTATAACTGTCCTCAGGGTTCCAAAGTGACCTCTTATTAAAATGATCTATAATTTTGATTAGTTTCTATGGCTCTCAGCAGAGCCCAGAGCCTGTTGACTCTGAATTCACGTTTTCTTGCTATAAGAGCTGGATCGCTCAGTTGTTTGCGATGGTCCCCCGAGAGCAAGGGGTTGGGGATCTAGATGCAAGTTAATTTGCCTTTGCTCTCATTTTTGTTTCTCCAGATTGTATGCGCAGGTATGTGGCCTAATGCACTTTCAACTCATTTTCCCGAGCTCAGTCCTGGGCAGGATTATAGTGGCAAGAGGGACTTTGGAGCTTTGAGTTCTACCTCCTAATGGAGATACTGTAGCTATTGCCTATTGAGACCCACTACTGCATGTGGCTTGGGTGTTCCATAAACATTATCTTGTTCTTTTCTTGTCTGAGTCTTTACAGATGTTTTTGCAACAAGGTCTCACTATATAGTCCAGGGTCCATAACCTCGGACTTGCTATGTAGCCCATACTGGTTTTAGACTTGTGATCTTGCTTCAACCTCTCAAGTGCTAGGATTACAGGTGTGCACCACTATGTCCAGTTACATTATCTTATTTGATAATATATTTTATTTGGGGATCAAACCCAGGCCCGCATGCACAGTAAACACATGCTCCACCACTGAGCTACACCCCCAGTTCCAATAATGTGTTATTTCTAATGTATATGAAAAACAAAGAACTGGAGACTCAGAGAAGTGAATCATGCTACATAAAGACACAAAGTTAGAAAGGGGCAGAACTGGGATTTGAGGCCCAATAAGTCAAGCCCCTTCCCCTCCCACTTCACATGGTACGTAAATGAGAATTTTGTTCTGATGAGTTGAATCTAGAAGTCAATTCAAGAATCTCATATCAGAGTTTGGGACTGCCATTGTACATGGTGGATAACGGAGGGTTGGTTTCCTTCAAATATTAGCACATCTCTGACACTGAAGGCCAAATGGTGTTTTGTCTTTCATTATCACTGGGAAAGTAAGAAAAAAAAAAAGTACTGTTACCAAGTTTGGGGGAAGTTTGTAATCCAAAGTTGATCAATGCCCAAGTGAAAATGGTTGCTTTAAAGCAAATTAATGTTTTTATTTGAAAGTTGATTGAGACATTGGATTCATTTCAATATCTTCATGGTATCATCAGCTCTATAGTTGGACAAATAAACAGATAGACCTATAATATCACCATCCAAATGATTAAAAAGAAATAAAGTGATGCCAGATGTTTATTTGGAATAACCCATGGAACACATTGAAAACAATTCCTATTTCTGCAACTGGAAATTGGAATTGATCATTACTGGGCATTAAATGTGCGTATGTTTTTCTGAAGTTCCTAAATCTATTTAATTTCTATGTTGACAGAGATATTAGACAGCTGTTTGAAAATCTGTCTCTCTTTCCTGAGGTATGCACAAGAAATCTTTATGTTAAGCCATGAAATGTCAATGAGAGCTCTTCAGTGCGCTAATCAGCCCGCGAGTGGAATGTGCACGGCTGGAAGCAATAACCTTAACTTACATCCTCAGTGGTCCCGATTGCCCCACGTGCACCCCCTTAAGACATGGCTGAGGAAGGCGACGTCTCCCAAGTGCTGCTGTGCACTGCCAGCTTGGGTGATTAGAGTCAAAGACGATGAGTTAGGAGATGCATTCCCGTAAATGGCTTCAGCAGTGACTCACTGTGCACCCTAGGGGAACATTCCTGAATCCTCTGCTCTATTCCCCTATTCCCCATTTCAACCCCATGCACCGCAACCCCCCCCCTCCAATGGGATCAAATACTTCCATCGCTGCAAAGCCTGTGCAAAGCACCGTGGGAACCAGGTGCAGGGAAAGAGAAAACTCACCTCATTCCTTTGGAGTCTTTCAAGGGCAGCTGTGAACTTGCTCATCAGCGTCATCCTAGCTTTGCTTAATACCATCAAAAACTTTCCCACAGCTGCAGCAAAGAGAAAACAAAACACTTTTATACACAAAAGTGTTCTTTATAGTGTGATTTATAAAATTGTGTGTATGGGGGGTGTTAAGCTTGCATGTCTTAGAATAAAGAAATAGTTATATAAGTTATGACAAATTTAAAGTTGCTCTCTAGCACTCGCATTACAAGTTAAATTTCCAAGCATAGTGGCACATGCCTATAATCCCAGCACTGGGGAGGCTGAGGCAGGAGGATTGTTGTGAGTTTGAGACTAGCCTGGGTTATGAAGTGAGCTCAAAGCCAGCCTGAACTATATAGCGAGACCCTATCTCAACAAAAGACAGCAGTTAAGTTTCCAAGAATAAGAAGACCAAAAAAGAAGAAGCCTTTTATATTCACTAGTTTGGTAAAATCTTCCATAATAAATTAAAAAGAAGTCTGGCTTTTCTCTTTGAAGATCAGAAACCTGACTAATTGGTGCACTGGAAGGGGTTTGTTTGTCTTAGTCATTTTCTTGTGGCTAAGACAAAATAACCTGACACCTGGAATGACAGGTTTATTTTGGCTCTTGGCTTCAGTCCACGGTGGGCTGGCTCGAGGGCAGGATTAAAACAGTGGCAGGAATAAAACAGGGCCTGGGGGAGCAAAGCTGCTCAGGTCATGGTGTCCAGGAGGCAGAGAGGAAAGGGAGGAGCTGGGGAGGGTGGTGCACTCTTCAGCTCACACCTCCAGTGACCACCTCTAATCAGGCCCTAACTCCCAACACCACACTCACCCCTGAACTCACCAGCAGATGAATGCACTGATGATTACAGCCCCCCTTGATCTAACATGTTCAAACATATGAGGCTTTTGGGGGACACGCCTGATCTGAACCATAGCAGGACTTATTTCATAGGAAAGGACACACATTCCCAATTAGTGAGCTGGATTCTGTAAAACAGGATGCCAACGTAGTGTTTTACAGTCAGATGTCAGGCTGGGGCTATAGCTCAGTGGCACAGTGCCTGCCTCGCAAGCCCAAGGTCATAAGTTCAATTCCTGATATATATATTCAGATGTCACCCAGAAATATTTAGAACACCCAGAAATATTTAGATTGGCAAAAATCAGCATATTGTCTCCCTAATCATAAGCTATATGAGAAGTAAATGCCTATTCCTGATATCATGTGTTGAGTGTTTATTGTATGCTAAGTATTATACCAGAAAATCATCAATAGCTCTTTTACAAGATCATGTTTGCAAAGCACCTATCCCAGGCCTGCCCCACACTAACTGCTTCTTATTTGTTACTGGGCATCATTATTACTACCATCTTCTTTCTCATTTCTTTGGAAGACCTGGTTGACATCAGCCCTTCAATGTAAATGAGAAAACTGAGACTGTCCAGTTCAGCAATTGCCCAAGTAAGGTGGTAAGTGCTAGAGCCACAGTGAGAAATATAATTATCAGAGGAACTAGAACATTCACTCAGTCCACATCAAAGCTTTCTCCAGCTCAGTAGACCCCTGGGAAAGTATGTCAGAGGGTTACTTTCTAACAGGAATCTCAACAAAGGTGGAGGAATTAATTAAGTCCTTAGCAGCATGAGGCCCAAACAATTTGATACGCTTATCTCTTATTAGGATGATCTTGAATTTAAAATCCATTTTCTGAGACTCCTTCCCTTGAACAGTAAAGAAAAGCTAATATTTATTGAGAATTTGTTTGACAAGCAGTCATTGGAGCTTAAAAATAAGAGCAACAATAAATCATGAAGTAGACACCGCCTTCCCTTCTACCTCATTTTGTAGGAAATAGAGGCACGATGAAGTTAAAGAACATTCACCAAGATTTCACAGTTTCAGAGTTGAAGGCCTAGATTTCAGCTTCAGGCAGTTCCATTCCAAAGCCCAGTCTCTAACTTTGAAGTTCCACTGTGATCCCAGGAGAGGAGATGGTCCCAGCACAGCCTCTGTTGCCCTTGTGTCTCCAGAACCACAGCCTCATGCAGCCATGGGATGGGCTTCTAGAGTTCATGAATGATTTATGGTTCAATGTTGGGATTATGGGTATGAGTGCTACACCCACCCTGGGAAAGGTAGTTTGCATACAGTATAAGGGAGGGAAAGAGGTTCTGCTCTTCATTTTTGCCTCTGC